>NW_027040361.1:196130-261653 GCF_034236695.1 Oncorhynchus nerka
GATGAAGTCTCCTGATTAGTGGCCTAAGGAGCAGCATGTTGATGAGGTCTCCTGATTAGTGGCCTAAGGAGCAGTATGTTGATGAGGTCTCTGATTAGTGGCCTAAGGAGCAGCATGTTGAAGTCTCCTGATTAGTGGCCTAAGGAGCAGTATGTTGATGAGGTCTCCTGATTAGTGGCCTAAGGAGCAGCATGTTGTTGAAGAGGACTCCTGATTATGTTGTGACCTGATTAGTGACCTAAGGAGCAGCATGTTGATGAGGTCTCCTGATTAGTGACCTAAGGAGCAGCATGTTGTTTCCTGAAGAGGACTCCTGATTAGTGACCTAAGGAGCAGCATGTTGTTTCCTGAAGAGGACTCCTGATTAGTGACCTAAGGAGCAGCATGTTGATGGGGTCTCCTGATTAGTGACCTAAGGAGCAGCATGTTGTTTCCTGAAGAGGACTCCTGATTAGTGACCTAAGGAGCAGCATGTTGATGAGGTCTCCTGATTAGTGGCTTAAGGAGCAGCATGTTGATGAGGTCTCCTGATTAGTGGCCTAAGGAGCAGCATGTTGTTTCCTGAAGAGGACTCCTGATTAGTGGCCTAAGGAGCAGCATGTTGTTTCCTAAAGAGGACTCCTGATTAGTGACCTAAGGAGCAGCATGTTGTTTCCTGAGGTCTCTGAGGACATGTTGTTTCCTGATTAGTGACCTAAGGAGCAGCATGTTGTTTCCTGAAGAGGACTCCTGATTAGTGACCTAAGGAGCAGCAGTGACCTGATTAAGGAGCAGCATGTTGATGAGGTCTGATTAGTGGCCTGAAGGAGCAGCATGTTGATGAGGTCTCCTGATTAGTGGCCTAAGGAGCAGCATGTTGATGAGGTCTCCTGATTAGTGACCTAAGGAGCAGCATGTTGTTTCCTGATGAAGTCTCCTGATTAGTGGCCTAAGGAGCAGCATGTTGATGAGGTCTCCTGATTAGTGGCCTAAGGAGCAGCATGTTGATGAGGTCTCCTGATTGATTAGTGACCTGATTAGGAGCAGCATGTTGTTCTCCTGATTAGTGGCCTAAGGAGCAGCATGTTGTTTCCTGAGGACTCCTGATTAGTGACCTAAGGAGCAGCATGTTGTTTCCTGAAGAGGACTCCTGATTAGTGGCCTAAGGAGCAGCATGTTGATGAGGTCTCCTTATTAGTAGTGGCCTAAGGAGCAGCATGTTGATGAGGTCTCCTGATTAGTGGCCTATGGAGCAGCATGTTGTTCTCCTGAAGAGGTGAAGAGGACTCCTGATTAGTGGCCTAAGGAGCAGCATGTTGTTGATGAGGACTCCTGATTAGTGGCCTAAGGAGCAGCATGTTGTTTCCTGAAGAGGACTCCTGATTAGTGACCTAAGGAGCAGCATGTTGTTTCCTGAAGAGGACTCCTGATTAGTGGCCTAAGGAGCAGCATGTTGTTTCCTGAAGAGGACTGTTGATTAGTGGCCTGAAGGAGCAGCATGTTGTTTCCTAAAGAGGACTCCTGATTAGTGACCTAAGGAGCAGCATGTTGATGAGGTCTCCTGATTAGTGGCCTAAGGAGCAGCATGTTGTTTCCTGAAGAGGACTCCTGATTAGTGACCTAAGGAGCAGCATGTTGATGAGGTCTCCTGATTAGTGGCCTAAGGAGCAGCATGTTGAAGAGGTCTCCTGATCAGTGGCCTATGGTGCAGCAGCATGTTGTTTCCTGAAGAGGACTCCTGATTAGTGGCCTATGGAGCAGCATGAAGAGGACTCCTGATTAGTGACCTAAGGAGCAGCATGTTGATGAGGTCTCCATATTAGTGGCCTAAGGGCAGCATGTTGAAGAGGACTTGATGAAGTCTCCTGATTAGTGGCCTAAGGCAGCATGTATGTTTTGAAGAGGACTCCTGATTAGTGACCTAAGGAGCAGCATGTTGTTTCCTGAAGAGGACTCCTGATTAGTGACCTAAGGAGCAGCATGTTGATGAGGTCTCCATATTAGTGGCCTAAGGAGCAGCATGTTGATGAAGTCTCCTGATTAGTGGCCTAAGGAGCAGTATGTTGATGAGCATGTTCCTGATCAGTGGCCTAAGGAGCATGTATGTTGATGAGGACTGATGAAGTCCTGATTAGTGACCTAAGGAGCAGCATGTTGATGAGGTCTCCTGATTAGTGACCTAAGGAGCAGCATGTTGTTTCCTGAAGAGGACTCCTGATTAGTGACCTAAGGAGCAGCATGTTGTTTCCTGAAGAGGACTCCTGATTAGTGACCTAAGGAGCAGCATGTTGATGGGGTCTCCTGATTAGTGACCTAAGGAGCAGCATGTTGTTTCCTGAAGAGGACTCCTGATTAGTGACCTAAGGAGCAGCATGTTGATGAGGTCTCCTGATTAGTGGCTTAAGGAGCAGCATGTTGATGAGGTCTCCTGATTAGTGGCCTAAGGAGCAGCATGTTGTTTCCTGAAGAGGAGCTCCTGATTAGTGGCCTAAGGAGCAGCATGTTGTTTCCTAAAGAGGACTCCTGATTAGTGACCTAAGGAGCAGCATGTTGTTTCCTGAAGAGGACTCCTGATTAGTGACCTAAGGAGCAGCATGTTGTTTCCTGAAGAGGACTCCTGATTAGTGACCTAAGGAGCAGCATGTTGATGAGGTCTCCTGATTAGTGGCCTAAGGAGCAGCATGTTGATGAGGTCTCCTGATTAGTGGCCTAAGGAGCAGCATGTTGATGAGGTCTCCTGATTAGTGACCTAAGGAGCAGCATGTTGTTTCCTGATGAAGTCTCCTGATTAGTGGCCTAAGGAGCAGCATGTTGATGAGGTCTCCTGATTAGTGGCCTAAGGAGCAGCATGTTGATGAGGTCTCCTGATTAGTGACCTAAGGAGCAGCATGTTGTTTCCTAAGGAGCAGATGTTGTCTCCTGATTAGTGACCTAAGGAGCAGCATGTTGTTTCCTGAAGAGGACTCCTGATTAGTGGCCTAAGGAGCAGCATGTTGATGAGGTCTCCTTATTAGTGGCCTAAGGAGCAGCATGTTGATGAGGTCTCAGCATGTTGATCAGTGGCCAGTGGAGCAGCATGTTGTTTCCTGAAGAGGTCTCCTGATTAGTGGCCTAAGGAGCAGCATGTTGATGAGGACTCCTGATTAGTGGCCTAAGGAGCAGCATGTTGTTTCCTGAAGAGTGACTCCTGATTAGTGACCTAAGGAGCAGCATGTTGTTTCCTGAAGAGGACTCCTGATTAGTCTCTGATTAGTGGCCTATGAGGACTCCTGATTAGTGGCAGCATGTTGTTTCCTGAAGAGGACTCCTGATTAGTGGCCTAAGGAGCAGCATGTTGTTTCCTAAAGAGGACTCCTGATTAGTGACCTAAGGAGCAGCATGTTGATGAGGTCTCCTGATTAGTGGCCTAAGGAGCAGCATGTTGTTTCCTGAAGAGGTCTCCTGATTAGTAAGGAGCAGGCCTAAGGAGCAGCATGTTGATGAGGTCTCCTGATTAGTGGCCTAAGGAGCAGCATGTTGAAGAGGTCTCCTGATCAGTGGCCTATGGAGCAGCATGTTGTTTCCTGAAGAGGACTCCTGATTAGTGGCCTAAGGAGCAGCATGTTGTTTCCTGAAGAGGACTCCTGATTAGTGACCTAAGGAGCAGCATGTTGATGAGGTCTCCATGTTGGTTTCCTGAAGAGGACTTAGTGGCCTAAGGAGCAGCATGTTGATGAAGTCTCCTGATTAGTGGCCTAAGGAGCAGTATGTTGATGAGGTCTCCATATTAGTGACCTAAGGAGCAGCATGTTGTTTCCTGAAGAGGACTAAGGAGCAGCCTGATTAGTGACCTAAGGAGCAGCATGTTGATGAGGTCTCCATATTAGTGGCCTAAGGAGCAGCATGTTGATGAAGTCTCCTGATTAGTGGCCTAAGGAGCAGTATGTTGATGAGGTCTCCTGATCAGTGGCCTGGAAGAGGAAGGAGCAGTATGTTGATGAGGACTCCTGATTAGTGACCTAAGGAGCAGCATGTTGATGAGGTCTCCTGATTAGTGACCTAAGGAGCAGCATGTTGTTTCCTGAAGAGGACTCCTGATTAGTGACCTAAGGAGCAGCATGTTGTTTCCTAAGGAGCAGAAGAGGACTCCTGATTAGTGACCTAAGGAGCAGCATGTTGATGGGGTCTCCTGATTAGTGACCTAAGGAGCAGCATGTTGTTTCCTGAAGAGGACTCCTGATTAGTGACCTAAGGAGCAGCATGTTGATGAGGTCTCCTGATTAGTGGCTTAAGGAGCAGCATGTTGATGAGGTCTCCTGATTAGTGGCCTAAGGAGCAGCTAAGGAGCAGCATGTTGTTTCCTGAAGAGGACTCCTGATTAGTGGCCTAAGGAGCAGCATGTTGTTTCCTGAAAGAGGACTCCTGATTAGTGACCTAAGGAGCAGCATGTTGTTTCCTGCAGCAGAGAGGACTCCTGATTAGTGACCTAAGGAGCAGCATGTTGTTTCCTGAAGAGGACTCCTGATTAGTGACCTAAGGAGCAGCATGTTGATGAGGTCTCCTGATTAGTGGCCTAAGGAGCAGCATGTTGATGAGGTCTCCTGATTAGTGGCCTAAGGAGCAGCATGTTGATGAGGTCTCCTGATTAGTGACCTAAGGAGCAGCATGTTGTTTCCTGATGAAGTCTCCTGATTAGTGACCTAAGGAGCAGCATGTTGTTTCCTGAAGAGGACTCCTGATTAGTGACCTAAGGAGCAGCATGTTGATGAGGTCTCCTGATTAGTGGCCTAAGGAGCAGCATGTTGATGAGGTCTCCTGATTAGTGGCCTAAGGAGCAGCATGTTGATGAGGACTCCTGATTAGTGGCCTAAGGAGCAGCATGTTGTTTCCTGAAGAGGACTCCTGATTAGTGGCCTAAGGAGCAGCATGTTGTTTCCTAAAGAGGACTCCTGATTAGTGACCTAAGGAGCAGCATGTTGATGAGGTCTCCTGATTAGTGGCCTAATGAGCAGCATGTTGATGAGGTCTCCTGATTAGTGGCCTATGGAGCAGCATGTTGTTTCCTGAAGAGGTCTCCTGATTAGTGGCCTAAGGAGCAGCATGTTGTTTCCTGAAGAGGACTCCTGATTAGTGACCTAAGGAGCAGCATGTTGATGAGGTCTCCTGATTAGTGGCCTAAGGAGCAGCATGTTGATGAGGTCTCCTGATTAGTGACCTAAGGAGCAGCATGTTGTTTCCTGATGAAGTCTCCTGATTAGTGACCTAAGGAGCAGCATGTTGTTGAGGACTCCTGATCGTGGCCTACGGAGAAGCATGTTGTATCCTGATGAGGTCTTGTGATCAGTGGCCTACGGAGCAGTATGTTGTTTCCTGATGAGGTCTTGTGATCAGTGGCCTACGGAGCAGTATGTTGTTTCCTGATGAGGTCTTGTGATCAGTGGCCTACGGAGCAGCATGTTGTTTCCTGATGAGGTCTTGTGATCAGTGGCCTATGGAGAAGCATGTTGTTTCCTGATGAGGTCTTGTGATCAGTGGCCTATGGAGAAGCATGTTGTTTCCTGATGAGGTCTCGTGATCAGTGGCCTATGAAGCAGCATTACATTTATCAAATGCTCTCTGTTTCGTACTGGTCCCCCATGGGAATCGAACCCACAGCCCTGGTGTTGCAAGCTTCATGCTCTACCAAGTGCCCCATATGTATCCCATAGCTGCACCCTATTCCCTAAAAAGTGCACTACTTTTGACCAGAGTTTTCCTATGAGCCCTGGTCAAACTATGGAACAGGGTGCCATTTGGGACGCAGAATATGAATGGTCCACCATGCAGACTCATTTACATGACTCCCTCCTATATCCTCAGGCTGGGATGAGTTGATTGTGCAGCATCAGCTGTGTGTGTGTTAGTTTGTGTGTGTGTGTGTGAGTGTGTGTATATGCGCGTGTTCCAATACCTTTCAACCCACACTAGCTGAAAGAAATTCACATGTATGCACACACACATAACTCATTTTCTCAAAGGCCTTCTAACAGTATATCAATGGAGGAGATTAACTCAATAATGAGGTTTTAACTGCCTAGTGGTTTGTCAACGGCAGTACGTAGGAGAGTGACTGTCATTAAATAATGAAGACTACCCTACCATTGTTAATATATAGCTCAATATATATTTGGCTCATTGCAAAGCTCCCTACCATTCAGCAGTGGGTATCCAGTCCAAATGTATCTCAGGCCCTCATAACATTTACAGTTCCACAACTTGAGATAAACCAACACTCATTCAATATTTAATCATCCCAATAAATAATACAGAATACTGCTGGAATCTTTCTTTCGGGTTCTGCTTTTCTCATCCCTTCATCATCATCATCATCATCATCATCATCTCTTCATTATCATCACCATACATTCCTTCATCATCACCATCATCATAATTCATTCATCATAATTCATTCATCATCATCCTTTCTTCATCATCATCAGCCCAGCTGTGGCTGTAGCCGGAATCACTAATGGCTACAGGCTCCCAGAGAGTGGGCTTCAACTTTCAACTTTTATTGTGTGTGTGTGGTGTGATTACTTAGACACCTCCTACAGATGCCTATACAGATGGTCTGGAGAGTGAATAACTCAGACACCTCCTACAGATGGTCTGGAGAGTGAATAACTTAGACACCTCCTACAGATGCCTATACAGATGGTTTGGAGAGTGAATAACTCAGACACCTCCTACAGATGCCTATACAGATGGTCTGGAGAGTGAATAACTCAGACACCTCCTACAGATGGTCTGGAGAGTGAATAACTCAGACACCTCCTACAGATGGTCTGGAGAGTGAATAACTCAGACACCTCCTACAGATGGTCTGGAGAGTGAATAACTCAGACACCTCCTACAGATGCCTATACAGATGGTCTGGATAACTCAGTACAGTTTCAAGGTTTCAGAGCTGATACATACAACTACATTTCGTCCCAATTATCTCTCCTTTCTCACAAAGTGGATTTGTTCCCTGCACTGGTTTGCAAGGAAAGGACTGACATAAGAAATATAGTGGGAACTCAATCTAACTTTTTCTAAGATTCATGGGAAGTAGTGAACGAGTGAACAGGAGAAAGGAGATATTAATGGGACACACCCCTACAATCATAGAGGGACTGAACGGTTTCTGATTAGTAGTTGCTACATAAATGAGCTCAATTTTCCGATCTTCTGATTTCCCCCAAAAATATTGCTTTCAGTCTGATAGATACAATGTGTTTAATCGGACCAATCTTGTTTTATGACGCTGGCAGAGTAGGGTCCATCTGTGTTCCAAATGGCACACTATTTCCGATATAGTGCACTACTTTTGACGAGACCCTAGCCAAAAGTTATGCACTATAAAGGGAATAGTGTGCCATTTGGGATGTGCCCTATGAAACACGGTGAGAAATCAAGGAGGAGGGATGTAAAGGATCATGACAGGAGCTCTACTAATTAAACCATCTATAGTGAATAGATATAAACACAACATTAAACAACTGCAACCATTTTACCGAGTTACAGTTCATATAAGGAAATCAGTCAATCGAAATGAATTCATTAGGCCCTATGCTATGGATTTCATATAGCTGGGCAGGGGCACAACCATGGGTGGGCCTGGGCGGACATAGGCCCACCCACTGGGGAGCCAGGCCCAGCCAATCATAATTAGTTTTTCCCCACAAAAGGGCTTTATTACAGACAGAAATATTCCTCAGTTTCATCAGCTGTCTGGGTGTCAGGTCTCAGACGATCCCGCTGAGGTGAAGAAGCCGGATGTGGAGGTCCTGGGTTGGCGTGGTTACACGTGGTCTGAGGTGAGAAGCCGGATGTGGAGGTCCTGGGTTGGCGTGGTTACCGGATGTGGAGGTCCTGGGTTGGCGTGGTTACACGTGGTCTGGTCTGGAGGTCCTGGGTTGGCGTGGTTACACGTGGTCTGAGTGAAGAAGCCGGATGTGGAGTCCTGGGTTGGCGTGGTTACACGTGGTCTGAAGTGAAGAAGCCGGATGTGGAGGTCCTGGGTTGGCGTGGTTGGTCACGTGGTCTGTTACAGAGTGAAGAAGCCGGATGTGGAGTCCGTTGGCGTGGATGGTCTGGAGGTCCTGGGTTGGCGTGGTTACGTGGTCTGAGGTGAAGAACGGATGTGGAGGTCCTGGTGGCGTGGTTACACGTGGTCTGAGGTGAAGATGTGGAGTCCTGGGTGGCGGACGTGGTGTGGAGGTCCTGGGTTGGCGTGGTTACACGTGGTCTGAAGTGGATGTGGAGGTCCTGGGTTGGCGTGGTTACAAGGTGCCGGATGTGGAGGTCCTGGGTTGGCGTGGTTACACGTGGTCTGAGGTGAAGAAGCCGGATGTGGAGGTCCTGGGTTGGCGTGGTTACACGTGGTCTGAAGGTGATGTGGAGTCCTGGGTTGGCGTGGTTACACGTGGTCCGGATGTGGAGGTCCTGGGTTGGCGTGGTTACACGTGGTCTGCGGTTGTGAAGCCGGATGTGGAGGTCCTGGGTTGGCGTGGTTACACGTGGTCTGAGGCGAAGAAGCCGGATGTGGAGGTCCTGGGTTGGCGTGGTTACACGTGGTCTGAGGTGAAGAAGCCGGATGTGGAGGTCCTGGGTTGGCGTGGTTACACGTGGTCTGCGGTTGTGAAGCCGGATATGGAGGTCCTGGGTTGGCGTGGTTACACGTGGTCTGCAGTTGTGAGGCCAGTTGGACGTACTGCCATATTCTCTAGAACGATGTTGGAGGCAGTTTATGGTAGAGAAATTAACATTCAATTCTCTGGCAACAGTTCTGGTGGACATTCCTGCAGTCAGCATGCCAATTGCACACTCCCTCTAAACTCTGTGGCATTGTGTTGTGTGACAAAACTGCACATGTTAAAGTGGCCTTTTATTGTCCCTAGCAAAACGTGCACCTGTGTAATGATCATGCTGTTTCATCAGCTTCTTGATATGGCACACCTGTCAGGTGGATGGATTATCTTGGAAAAGGAGAAATGCTCACTAACAGGGATGTAAACATCTCAAACATTTCTGGGATGTTTTATTTCAGCTCATGAAACATGGGACCAACACCTTACATGTTGCGTTTATATTTTTGTTGAGTCTAGAAATGTTGACAACAGATAGTACTAAACATCATCATACTGCCTCTTGATCCTACTGTTGACAACTGATAGTACGAAACATCATCATACTGCCTCTTGATCCTACTGTACACTACTGATATAGATATACAGTTGAAGTCAGAATTTTACATACACTAAGGTTGGAGTGATTAAAACTCACTTTTCAACCACTCCACAAATTTCTTGTTAACAAACTATAGTTTTGTAGTTAGGACATCTACTTTGTGCATGACACAAGTCATATTTCCAACAATTGTTTACAGACAGATTATTTCACTTATAATTCACTGTATCACAACTCCAGTGGGTCAGAAGTACATACACTAAGTTCCAGAAAATGACGAAATGGCTATAGAAGCTTCTGATATGCTGATTGACATCATTTGAGTCTATTGGAGGTGTACCTGTGGATGTATACCTACCTTCAAACTAAGCGCCTCTTGACATCATGGGAAAATCAAAAGAAATCAGAAAAAAAATTGTAGACCTCCACAAGTCTGTTTCATCCTTGGGAGCAATTTCCAAACGCCTGAAGGTACCACGTTCATCTGTACAAACAATAGTACGCAAGTATAAACACCATGGGACCACGCAGCCGTCATACCGCTCAGGAAGGAGACACGTTCTGTCTCCTAGAGATTAACGTACTTTGGTGAGAAAAGTGCAAATCAATCCCAGAACAACAGCAAAGGACCTTGTGAAGATGCTGGAGGAAACAGGTACAAAAGTATCTATATCCACAGTAAAACGAGTCCTATATCGACACAACCTGAAAGGCCGCTCAGCAAGGAAGAAGCCACTGCTCCAAAACCGGCATAAAAAAGCCATACTACTGTTTGCAACTGCACATAGGGACAAAGATCGTACTTTTTGGAGAAATGTCCTCTTGTCTGCTAAAACAAAAATAGAACTGTGAAGCACGGGGGTGGCAGCATCATGCTGTGGGGGTGCTTTGCTGCAGGAGCGACTGGTGCACTTCACAAAATAGATGGCATCATGAGGATAGATAATTATGTGGATATATTGAAGCAACATCTCAAGACATCAGTCAGGAAGTTAAAGCTTGGTCGCAAAGGGGTCTTCCAAATGGACAATGACACAAGCATACTTCCAAAGTTGTGGCAAAATGGCTTAAGGACAACAAAGTCAAGGTATTGGAGTGGCCATCACAAAGCCCTGACCTCAATCCTATAGAACATTTGTGGGCAGGACTGAAAAATCATGTGCGAGCAAGGAGGCCTACAAACCTGACTCAGTTACACCAGCTCTGTCAGGAGGAATGGGCCAAAATTCACCCAATTTATTGTGGGAAGCTTGTGGGAGTCTACCCGAAACGTTTGACCCAAGTTAAATAATTTAAAGGCAATGCTACCAAATACTAATTGAGTGTATGTAAATTTCTGACCCACAGGGAATGTGACAAAAGAAAGAAAAGCTGAAATAAATCATTCTCTCTACTATTATTCTGACATTTCACATTCTTAAAATAAAGTGGTGATCCTAACTGACCTAAAACAGGGAATTTTTACTAGGATTAAATGTCAGGAATTGTGAAAAACTGAGATTAAATGTATTTGGCTAAGGTGTATGTAAACTTCTGACTTCAACTGTATATACCAGTATTACAGTAAATAGACCTGATTCTGACACAACGCCTGGTTTTAATGATCTATGTCACGCCCTGACCATAGAGAGCCTTTTATTCTCTAATTTGGTTAGGTCCAGGAGTGACTAGGGTGGGTGATCTAGTGTGTGTATTTCTATGTTGGCCTGGTATGGTTCCCAATCAGAGACAATGATAAACAGCTGCCTCTGATTGGGAACCATACCAGGCCAACATAGAAATACATATTTAGGCAGCCATGGATCATATCTAGGCAGCCATTTCCCTACTGTGTTTTGTGGGATCTTGTTTCTGTGTTGTTGCCTGTGAGCACTCCAGAACGTCACGTTTTGTTTGTTCTTTATTGTTTTTTGTGTGGGTTCACTTCAAATAAAATGTCGAACTGAGTGTTATTACAACGATCGTGACAGATCTATATACCAATATTACAGTAAATAGACCTGATTTTGACACAACACCTGGTTTTAATGATCTATATACCAATATTACAGTAAATAGACCTGATTCTGACACAACGCCTGGTTTTAATGATCTATATACCAATATTACAGTAAATAGACCTGATTCTGACACAACGCCTGGTTTTAATGATCTATATACCAATATTACAGTAAATAGACCTGATTCTGACACAATGCCTGGTTTTAAAGATCTATATACCAATATTACAGTAAATAGACCTGATTCTGACACAACGCCTGGTTTTAATGATCTATATACCAATATTACAGTAAATAGACCTGATTCTGACACAACGCCTGGTTTTAATGATCTATATACCAATATTACAGTAAATAGACCTGATTCTGACACAACGCCTGGTTTTAAAGATCTATATACCAATATTACAGTAAATAGACCTGATTCTGACACAACGCCTGGTTTTAATGATCTATATACCAATATTACAGTAAATAAACCTGATTCTGACACAACGTCTTGCACAGTAAATAGACCTAAGCTTAATAGACTTTCATCAGGATGTTTTAGATTTGGGAGTTTCAGCTTATTGTAATTTAATATAATGTAATTACTCACATTACACCTTCACTCAACAGGCATTCTTACTGAAAAGCTACATGATAATGCTTCCTATGAACACCCTCTTCATAATGCACGATACGCACATTTACATAATGCATTACAAAGCATAGCATTGGTTCTAACAGCAGTTCATAAACATCTATCTATAAGGACATTCATAGGAATAGCATTATGACATTTCAACAGCTCCATCATCAATGCTACAGTATATTTTGTCAACGTCCCAGAGAGCATGCATTACATGCACATCATAATGCATTATAGCTGATGGCTTTCAGTGGTTCCAAATGTTCTAATTCAGTGTTCTATAGTAGTATTCTATTCAGTGTTTCCAATTCCAAATATAAGGGTTCCATAACCATTGCGGTCTTCTGTATCCCAGTGTGGACCTAAGAGTATGTGAAGAGGGCTCTTGTTGTAGTTGTACTGCTGGCGTGTTCTGTGTTAACGATGCTTCTCCCTGTCTATCTTACATTATTGCACAGTGGCACATGGTTCCCACCCCCCCACCCCCGAAGCGTATCAAATATCAGTGGACTGTGACCTCCTGTTCTGACTCTTGGTTGTGTCCCAAATGGAACCCTATTCCCTATATAGTGCACTACCATGACCAGGACCCTGCTCGAAATGAATGCACTTTATAGGGAATAGGGTGCCATTTGGGATGCAGACTTGTTCTGCTGTTCTGGTGCACTGACTCCCCTCACACTAAAGAGACGCTGTATTCACTACATAATTTGCATTGTGACTGGCAGCGCTCAATTCATTTGGGTATCGCGTCTCTCTCCATCTGTGTTCTCATTCTACTAACTCTCTCCCTCTGTGTTATCTCTAAACTCTCTGTCCCTCTCTCTCTGTATTCTCTCTCAACTCTCTCTCCATCCCTCTGTGTTCTCATTCTACCGACCTTCTCTATCCCTCTGTGTTCTCATTCTACCAACCTTCTGCATCCCTCTGTGTTCTCATTCTACCAACATTCTCTATCCCTCTGTGTTCTCATTCTACCAACCTTCTGCACCCCTCTGTGTTCTCATTCTACCAACATTCTCTATCCCTCTGTGTTCTCATTCTACCAACCTTCTGCATCCCTCTGTGTTCTCATTCTACCAACATTCTCTATCCCTCTGTGTTCTCATTCTACCAACCTTCTGCACCCCTCTGTATTCTCATTCTACCAACATTCTCTATCCCTCTGTGTTCTCATTCTACCAACCTTCTGCATCCCTCTGTGTTCTCATTCTACCAACCTTCTCTATCCCTCTGTGTTCTCATTCTACCAACTCTCTCTCTCCCTCTGTGTTCTCATTCTACTAACTCTCTCTCTCTTGACCAACACTCTCTCCCTTCCTCCTCAATTATCTCTGTTCTTTTTGTCTCTCTCTTTCCCTCTCTCTCTTAACCTCCCCACCCACACACACTCTTCTCTCTCTCCAGCTGATCCACTTTAGTGAAATTACAAGACAGGCATTGTGAGGCTTCCACAAGAGACGATCAGTGAGGAACCAAGCAGTCAGACAGGCTGACAGACATGTTTCTCAGATTAAAATAACTGCATGTTCAGTTCCGCCTCACCTGGTTGAGTATGGGCAGAGTGTTAAAAAGATAACACTGTACAATGAAGCATGTGATTTTTTATTAATTAAGACAATTAGTGTTGAATTTTAGTTGTAGGGCCTATTTCAAAATATATGCTTGTTTCGTTTCAATTTGCAGTGTACACCCTTGGCTACAGGCACAGTACAGACTAGAGCATTAAGATACATCACTGTATGGTACAGACTAGAGCATTAAGATACATCTCTGTATGGTACAGACTAGAGCATTATTAAGATACATCGCTGTATGGTACAGACTAGAGCATTAAGACACATCTCTGTATTAAGCTCTACTGTATGTTCTGAGGTGCTGTATGTTCTGAGGAGCTGTATGTTCTGAGGTGATGTATGTTCTGAGGTGATGTATGTTCTGAGGTGCTGTATGTTCTGAGGTGCTGTATGTTCTGAGGTGCTGTATGTTCTGAGGTGCTGTATGTTCTGAGGTGCTGTATGTTCTGAGGTGTTGTATGTTCTGAGGTGCTGTATGTTCTGCGGTGCTGTATGTTCTGAGGTGATGTATGTTCTGAGGTGCTGTATGTTCTGCGGTGCTGTATGTTCTGAGGTCAAATCAAATCCAATTTTATTGGTCACATACACATGGTTATCAGATGTTGGCAGAGATAGAAGTTGTTTTTAAATCTCTCTGTCTCAGCTTTGATGCACCTGTACTGACCTCGCCTTCTGGGTGGAAGTGGGGTGAACAGGCAGTGGCTCGGGTGGTTATTGTCCTTGATTATCTTTTTTGCCTTCCTGTGACATCGGGTGTTGTAGTTGTCTTGGAGGGCAGGTAGTTTGCCCCTGGTGATGCATTGTGCAGACCTCACTACCCTCTGGAGAGAGCTGCGGTTTTGGGCTGTGCAGTTGCTGTACCAGGCGGTGATACAGCCCGACAGGATGCTCTCAGTTGTGCACCTGTAAAAGTTAGTGAGGGTTTTCGGTGCCAAGCCACATTTTTTCAGCCTCCTGAGGTTGAAGAGGCGCTGTTGCGCCTTCTTCACCACACTGTCTGTGTGCATGGACCATTTCAGTTTGTCGGTGATATGTACATCGAGGAACATACAACTTTCCACCTTCTCCTCTACTGTCCCGTCGATGTGGATAGGGGGGGGGGGGGTGCTCCCTTTGCTGTTTCCTGAAGTCCATTATCATTTGCTTTGTTTTGAGTTTGGAGGGTACTGTGGTGTTGAATGCTGAGCTGTAGTCAATGAACAACATTCTTACATAGGTATTCCTCTTGTCCAGATGGGTTAGGGCAGTGTGCAGTGGGATGGCGATTGCATCGTCTGTGGACCTATTGGAGCGGCAAGCAAATTGGAGTGGGTCTAGAGTTACAGGTAGGGTGGAGGTGACATGATCCTTGACTAGTCTCTCAAAGCACTTCATGATGACAGAAGTGAGTGATACGGGGCGATAATGATTTAGCTCAGTTACCTTAGCTGTCTTGGGAACAGGAACAAGGGTGGCCATCTTGAAGCATGTGGGGACAGCAGACTGGGATAGGGATTGATTGAATACACACCAGCCAGATGGTCTGC
The DNA here is from genome assembly GCF_034236695.1 of Oncorhynchus nerka. Taxonomy (NCBI): domain Eukaryota; kingdom Metazoa; phylum Chordata; class Actinopteri; order Salmoniformes; family Salmonidae; genus Oncorhynchus; species Oncorhynchus nerka. The sequence goes on from NW_027040361.1 coordinate 211,033, forward strand.
GCATTGTTTAATTGTTTAATTTGTCTGGGAGCAAGACGTCGATGTCGTGATGTCCAATAGTTCTTCCTAGCTGTGTGTAATAACACTTAATGTTTTCTGGGCTAACAATGTAAGAAATAATACATAAAAAAACGAAATACTGCACAGTTTCCTAAGGACTTGAAGCGAAGCTGCCATCTCTATCGGCACCATCTTGCTGTATGTTCTGAGGTGTTTAACCTAGTAATATCTGAACAGCACATTCATGTTAATAGTTGCTGAGAAAAAAAACGGAAAAAATATATTAATGTATCTGTGTTCCATTTAATGAACTATTTCAATTGAAACGGCATATATAGTGCTTTTAGAACCAGAAAGACAAGCAGTCAGCACACAAAAACAGCCTCAACATGGAAATCATCATAAATATTAAAACTGTCAACATGGAAATCATCATAAATATTAAAACTGTCAACATGGACATCATCATAAATATTAAAACTGTCAACATGGAGATCATCATAAATATTAAAACTGTCAACATGGGCATCATCATAAATATTAAAACTGTCAACATGGACATCATCATAAATATTAAAACTGTCAACATCGGCATCATCATAAATATAAAAACTGTCAACATGGACAACATCATAAATATTAAAACTGTCAACATGGACATCGTCAAAAATATTTCAACTGTCTCAGCAACTTTATAAACATTCAAACTGTCAACACGGACATCACCATCAATAATCAAACTGTCAACACGGAGATCATTATAAACATTCAAACTGTCAACACGGACATCATCATAAACATTCAACTGTCAACATGGACATCATTATAAATATTCAAACTGTGGGGGGAAAAAGTATCCATGAAAAAAAAAAAAAAAAAAAAACGAAATTATCTGCAGAAAAAAACACAAAAAACACTTGAGTATTATTTTCTCTCCCACTTTACTTTGAATAAAAGACCCACAAAGCACCACCAGCAGCAGCTGTAGCAGGGAGCCTCGCTAGCAGCAAATATGGCATACATTTAAATAATCCTATCGAGCAGGGAGAAGACAGTTGATGTGTAATAAAGGACTGAAAGGGATGCTGTGGAAAGCAATGTCCCACGCTTGTTGACCTTTACTCTCTTACGATGTGTCTCAAATGACACCCTATTCTCTATATAGTGCCTTCTTTTTGACCAGGGCCTATATAGGGAATAGGGTGCCATTTAGGATGCATCCTCAGATAATGTAAATGACTCACTCTGAGCTATAACCAAATGGCACCCTATTCCATATGTAGTGCACTACTTTTGATCAGAGCTCTATTATGAGCCCTGGTCAAAAGTAGTGAATGACACAGGGAATATGGTGCCATTTGGGACATAGCACTTTGTCTGGTAGTGAATGGGAATGACTCATTCTAACCTAAACCACTGTGGAAACATCTGGCAGTGCAGAGTAGAAGAGAGTAGCGTAGAGTCTAATGTCAACACGGATGAAACCTAACATTTGTAAAAATATATATATACAGTATATATATGAAAAATAAAACACTAATATACACTAAAAAAGTATGTGGACACTCATTAAAATGAGTGGATTCGGCTATTTCAGCCACACCCGTTGCTGACAGGTTTATAAAATCAAGCACACAGCCATGCAATCTCCATAGACAAACATTGGCAGTATAATGGCCTTACTGAAGAGCTCAGTGACTTTCAACGTGGAACTGTCATAGGATGCCACCTTTCCAACAAGTCAGTTCATAAAATGTCCTGCTAGAACTGCCCTGGTCAACTTGCTTCCATTCAGCCACAAGAGCATTAGTGAGGTCGGGCACTGATGTTGGACGATTAGGCCTGGCTCACAGTCGGAGTTACAATTCATCCCAAAGGTGTTTGATGGGGTTAAGGTCAGGGCTCTGTGCAGGCCAGTCAAGTTCTTCCACACCAATCTCGACAAACCATTTTTGTGAAGTGGAAACGTCTAGGAGCAACAATGGCTCAGTCGCAATGTGGTAGGCCACACAGAACAGAGCCACCGAGTGCCGAATCGTTTGGATAAATTGTCTGTCCTTGGTTACAACATTCACTACCGAGTTCCAAACTTCCTCTGGAAGCAATGCCAGCACAAGAACTGTTCGTCGGGAGCTTCATGAAATGGGTTTCCATGGCCGAGCAGCCGCACACAAACCTAAGATCACAATGAGCAATGCAAAGCGTCAGCTGGAGTGGTGTAAAGCTTGCCGCCATTGGACTCTGGAGCAGTGGAATCCTATTCTCTGGAGTGATGAATCACACTTCACCATCTGGCAGTCTGAAGGAAGAATCTGGATTTGGCAGATGCCAGGTGAACGCTACCTACCCAAATGGATAAAGTCTAGTAGAGGAAGAATAATGGTCTGGGGCTGTTTTTCATGGTTCAGGCCCTTTGGGGCGGCAGGGTAGCCTAGTGGTTAGAGCGTTGGACTAGTAACCGGAAGGTTGCAAGTTCAAACCCCCGAGCTGACAAGGTACAAATCTGTCGTTCTGCTCCTGAACAGGCAGTTAACCCACTGTTCCTAGGCCGTCATTGAAAATAAGAATTTGTTCTTAACTGACTTGCCTAGTTAAATAAAGGTAAAATAAAAAATAAAATACATTTAGTTACAGTGAATGGAATATGCAGTCTCTAGTGTCCCAAATGGCACCCTATTCCCTATATAGTACACTACTTTTGACCAGCAGGGATCTTTTGTTTCTTGGCGAATGGAAATGACTCAGTCAGAGCTATAACCTATTGGCCCTGGTCAAAAGTAGTCCACTTTATAGGGAGTAGACAGGGTGTCATTTGGGATGCAGGCTGTAAATCTGTCTCTGACCCCTATAACATTGACATGTTCCTTTGCCTTTTAATCTCTCTCTCCTGTCTGGTTGAAGGGATAAATAAACCCTGCATTGTAGTGGAAACATATCAATAATTCTGCCAGTTGATTTCATAGGGAGAGTGGAGACGTCACCTCCCTGTGTCTATTGAGCAGTGCGCGTGTGTGTGTGTGTGTGTGTGTGTGTGTGTGTGAGAATGTGTTTGGTGTGTGTGTGTTTGGTGTGTGTGTGTTTGGTGTGAGAATGTGTTTGGTGTGTGTGTGTGTGTGTGTGTGTGTGTGTGTGTGTGTGTGTGTGTGTGTGTGTGTGTGTGTGTGTGTGTGTGTGTTTGGTGTGTGTTTCTATGGGCATCACAGTGTGTTGGAACTCAAGGTCAGACAGGAGAGACAGGAGACACTTTAGTGGAATCCTAATGCAGTGGGAAAGGTTCTACAGGTCTTCATCTTAAAGAGAAGAATCTGGAATCTTTCTGATAAGAAATCAACTCCAACAAATCAGCTCATTTGGCAACAGATTTTCATGTGAATATTCTAAAATCTGCATTATAAAATATGTGCATTTTCCCACCAGTTGTGTTTGATGCGTAGTGCACACAAAATGTACTTTCTCGCTTAGGTTTTCATGTAACGAATTAAAAAATATAATATTCAATGTGTTTCCATCGTATTTTCAACTCTGCCGAATGTTTTGTCACAAAAACTACTGCATTGAATAGCAAATGTGTCTAATCTGGTCTTGGCACCTGTGCTCTAGCCAACAGCTCACAGATACAGTGTGAGTAGGCTGTGTGAGTAGGCTGTGTGAGTAGGCTGTGTGGGTAGGCTGTGTGAGTAGGCTGTGTGAGTAGGCTGTGTGGGTAGGCTGTGTGGATAGGCTGTGTGGGTAGGCTGTGTGAGTAGGCTGTGGGAGTAGGCTGTGTGGGTAGGCTGTGTGACTAGGCTGTGTGGATAGGCTGTGTGGGTAGGCTGTGTGGGTAGGCTGTGTGAGGCTGTGTGAGTAGGCTGTGTGAGTAGGCTGTGTGAGTAGGCTGTGTGGGTAGGCTGTGTGGGTAGGCTGTGTGAGTAGGCTGTGTGAGTAGGCTGTGTGAGTAGGCTGTGTGAGTAGGCTGTGTGGATAAGCTGTGTGGGTAGGCTGTGTGAGTAGGCTGTGTGAGTAGGCTGTGTGGGTAGGCTGTGTGGGTAGACTGTGTGAGTAGGCTGTGTGGGTAGGCTGTGTGGGTAGGCTGTGTGAGTAGGCTGTGTGAGTAGGCTGTGTGAGTAGGCTGTGTGAGTAGGCTGTGTGAGTAGGCTGTGTGAGTAGGCTGTGTGAGTAGGCTGTGTGAGTAGGCTGTGTGGGTAGGCTGTGTGAGTAGGCTGTGTGAGTAGGCTGTGTGAGTAGGCTGTGTGAGTAGGCTGTGTGGGTAGGCTGTGTGAGTAGGCTGTGTGAGTAGGCTGTGTGAGTAGGCTGTGTGGGTAGGCTAGTCTACATGATGAGATTATTATGGATAATCATTGATCATCATGTCACCAGAATAAGACCCTGGATATTGATTGGAAAGGAGCATCAAGCTCATCACCGTGCTCTTTCACCACCCTGTGAAGTTCATCATAACTTATTTCATCTGTAGTCTAATAAACTGCATGGTTTCCTGAGTCGTAGTGGGAGGACCACACAACATGTCATCTGTAGTCTAATAAACTGCATGGTTTCCTGAGTCGTAGTGGGAGGACCACACAACATGTCATCTGTAGTCTAATAAACTGCATGGTTTCCTGAGTCGTAGTGGGAGGACAACACAACATGTCATCTGTAGTCTAATAAACTGTATGGTTTCCTGAGTCGTAGTGGGAGGACCACACAACATGTCATCTGTAGTCTAATAAACTGCATGGTTTCCTGAGTCGTAGTGGGAGGACCACACAACATGTCATCTGTAGTCTAATAAACTGCATGGTTTCCTGAGTCGTAGTGGGAGGACCACACAACATGTCATCTGTAGTCTAATAAACTGCATGGTTTCCTGAGTTGTAGTGGGAGGACCACACAACATGTCATCTGTAGTCTAATAAACTGCATGGTTTCCTGAGTTGTAGTGGGAGGACCACACAACATGTCATCTGTAGTCTAATAAACTGCATGGTTTCCTGAGTTGTAGTGGGAGGACCACACAACATGTCATCTGTAGTCTAATAAACTGCATGGTTTCCTGAGTTGTAGTGGGAGGACCACACAACATGTCATCTGTAGTCTAATAAACTGCATGGTTTCCTGAGTTGTAGTGGGAGGACCACACAACATGTCATCTGTAGTCTAATAAACTGCATGGTTTCCTGAGTCTGTAGTAGTGGGAGGACCACACAACATGTCATCTGTAGTCTAATAAACTGCATGGTTTCCTGAGTTGTAGTGGGAGGACCACACAACATGTCATCTGTAGTCTAATAAACTGCATGGTTTCCTGAGTTGTAGTGGGAGGACCACACAACATGTCATCTGTAGTCTAATAAACTGCATGGTTTCCTGAGTTGTAGTGGGAGGACCACACAACATGTCATCTGTAGTCTAATAAACTGCATGGTTTCCTGAGTCGTAGTGGGAGGACCACACAACATGTCATCTGTAGTCTAATAAACTGTATGGTTTCCTGAGTTGTAGTGGGAGGACCACACAACATGTCATCTGTAGTCTAATAAACTGCCCTAATGTAAGTAGAGTAGATTAGAGTAGAGTAGAGTAGAGCAGAGTAGATTAGAGCAGAGTAGATTAGAGCAGAGTAGATTAGAGCAGAATAGAATAGAGCATAGTAGAATAGAGCAGAGTAGAATAGAGCAGAGTAGAATAGAGCAGAGTAGAATTATGCAGAGTAGAATAGAGCAGAGCAGAATAGAGCAGAGCAGAATAGAGCGGATCAGAGTAGATTAGAGCAGAGTAGAGCAGAGTAGAGCAGCGCAGACTAGAGCCGAGTAGATTAGAGCCGAGTGAAGCAGATTAGAGTAGAGTAGAGGAGAGCAGTCACTGAAACATATCATGACCCAGCGGCCAATCATCTCAACCCCCACAGAGAAAACAGGAAATGACCGAGAGTCCAAATGGAATCCATAAATGACACGAAGGAAAGAGCCCAGCTCTTTAGAACTCTGAGGGTTCTAAAAACACAGAGAGAAGAGTCCAGCATTCCATTCCACATGAACTGTTACTGTTCCGTCTGCCAGCCAGGAGAAACAGCGCTCTATGAAACAGCAGTTTGTTCCAACATGGGCAATTCCACAGTAACAGAGCGACACTGAGACTCAGAATTTTCACTTTAAAATGTATGTAAAAACAACAAAACAATGATTGCAAAGTTAAATCTAATCAAAGTTTATTTGTCACATGCGCCATATACAACCTTACAGTGAAATGCTTACTTACAAGTCCTTAACCAGTTTTTAAGTAAAAAAATAGGTATTAGGTAAACAATAGATAAGTAAAGAAATAAAAGAATGTACCGGTACAGAGTCAATGTGCGAGTGCACCAGTTAGTTGGGCTATTTGAGGTAATATGTACATGTAGGATTAGTTAGAGGGACTATACATAGATGATAAACAGAGAGTAGCAGCAGAGTAAAATTATGGTGTTGGAGTCATGCCTGGCCATGCAGTCGTGGGTGAACAGCGAGTACAGGAGGGGGCTGAGCACACACATCTGAGGGGCTCCAGTGTTGAGGATCAGCGGGATGCAGATGTGTTGTTACCTACCCTCACCACCTGGGGGCGGCCCGTCAGGAAGTCCAGGATCCAGTTGCAGAGGGAGGTGTTTAGTCCCAGGGTCCTTAGCTTAGTGATGTGGGCACCATGGTGTTGAACGCTGAGCTGTAGTCAATGAACAGCATTCTCACGTAGGTGTTCCTTTTATCCAGTTGAGAAAGGGCCGTGTGAAGCGCAATTGAGATTGCATCATCACCGTTATGCACAAGGACTACTTTGAACAATTTCCACTGAAAGTTTTACAAAAACACATTTATTTGAAGAGCAGTGCAGATACAAAGTTTGGTCACAGAAGGATGGAAAAAACAGCACAAACCGTCATGCCGTGGAATAGACATCCAACACCTACTGATGAGAGTCAAAGTCTAGACATCCAACACCTACTGATGAGTCAGAGTCTAGACATCCAACACCTACTGATGAGAGTCAGAGTTTAGACTTCCAACACCTACTGATGAGTCAGAGTCTAGACATTCAACACCTACTGATGAGTCAGAGTCTAGACATCCAACACCTACTGATGAGTCAGAGTCTAGACATCCAACACCTACTGATGAGTCAGAGTTTAGACATCCAACACCTACTGATGAGAGTCAGAGTTTAGACATCCAACACCTACTGATGAGAGTCAGAGTCTAGACATCCAACACCTACTGATGAGAGTCAGAGTTTAGACATCCAACACCTACTGATGAGTCAGAGTTTAGACATCCAACACCTACTGATGAGTCAGAGTCTAGACATCCAACACCTACTGATGAGTCAGAGTCTAGACATCCAACACCTACTGATGAGTCAGAGTCTAGACATCCAACACCTACTGATGAGTCAGAGTTTAGACATCCAACACCTACTGATGAGAGTCAGTCTAGACATCCAACACCTACTGATGAGAGTCAGAGTCTAGACATCCAACACCTACTGATGAGAGTCAGAGTCTAGCCATCCAACACCTACTGATGAGTCAGAGTTTAGACATTCAACACCTACTGATGAGTCAGAGTTTAGACATCCAACACCTACTGATGAGTCAGAGTTTAGACATCCAACACCTACTGATGAGTGAGAGTTTAGACATCCAACACCTACTGATGAGTCAGAGTTTAGACATCCAACACCTACTGATGAGAGTCAGAGTTTAGACATCCAACACCTACTGATGAGAGTCAGAGTCTAGACATCCAACACCTACTGATGAGTCAGAGTCTAGACATCCAACACCTACTGATGAGTCAGAGTTTAGACATCCAACACCTACTGATGAGAGTCAGAGTTTAGACATCCAACACCTACTGATGAGAGTCAGAGTCTAGACATCCAACACCTACTGATGAGAGTCAGAGTTTAGACATCCAACACCTACTGATGAGTCAGAGTTTAGACATCCAACACCTACTGATGAGTCAGAGTCTAGACATCCAACACCTACTGATGAGTCAGAGTCTAGACATCCAACACCTACTGATGAGTCAGAGTCTAGACATCCAACACCTACTGATGAGTCAGAGTTTAGACATCCAACACCTACTGATGAGAGTCAGTCTAGACATCCAACACCTACTGATGAGAGTCAGAGTCTAGACATCCAACACCTACTGATGAGAGTCAGAGTCTAGCCATCCAACACCTACTGATGAGTCAGAGTTTAGACATCCAACACCTACTGATGAGTCAGAGTTTAGACATCCAACACCTACTGATGAGTCAGAGTTTAGACATCCAACACCTACTGATGAGTGAGAGTTTAGACATCCAACACCTACTGATGAGTCAGAGTTTAGACATCCAACACCTACTGATGAGAGTCAGAGTCTAGACATCCAACACCTACTGATGAGTCAGATTCTAGACATCCAACACCTAACGATGAGTCAGAGTTTAGACATCCAACACCTACTGATGAGAGTCAGAGTCTACATTTACATTTACATTTAAGTCATTTAGCAGACGCTCTTATCCAGAGCGACTTACAAATTGGTGCTTTCACCTTATGACATCCAGTGGAAACAACCACAGTAACCCAGAATAAAGCCACTGTTACAATACGGTCCATTCAACTGTTTTGTGTACATTGAGTCAGGCAAGCTCAATTAAGGAGCAGCTTGAAAATAAAAATAAATACTATTTGAATGATGAGAGTCAGAGTTTAGACATCCAACACCTACTGATGAGAGTCAGAGTTTAGACATCCAACACCTACTGATGAGAGTCAGAGTCTAGACATCCAACACCTACTGGTGAGAGTCAGATTCTAGACATCCAACACCTATTGATGAGAGTCAGAGTCTAGACATCCAACACCTACTGGTGAGAGTCAGAGTCTAGACATCCAACACCTAACGATGAGTCAGAGTTTAGACATCCAACACCTACTGATGAGTCAGAGTTTAGACATCCAACACCTACTGATGAGTCAGAGTTTAGACATCCAACACCTACTGATGAGAGTCAGCGTTTAGACATCCAACACCTACTGATGAGAGTCAGAGTCTAGACATCCAACACCTACTGGTGAGAGTCAGATTCTAGACATTCAACACCTACTGATGAGTCAGAGTCTAGACATCCAACACCTACTGATGAGAGTCAGATTCTAGACATTCAACACCTACTGATGAGTCAGAGTCTAGACATCCAACACCTACTGATGAGAGTCAGAGTCTAGACATCCAACACCTACTGATGAGAGTCAGAGTCTAGACATCCAACACCTACTGGTGAGAGTCAGATTCTAGACATCCAACACCTACTGATGAGTCAAAGTCTAGACATCCAACACCCACTGATGAGTCAGAGTCTAGACATCCAACACCTAACGATGAGAGTCAGTCTAGACATCCAACACCTAACGATGAGTCAGAGTTTAGTTCTCCAACATCTAACAATGAGTCAGAGTTTAGAACTCAAACACATGATGATGAGTCAGAGTTTGGATAATACTGATGAGACATCAGAGTTGAAAGAAAATGGTGATCTGGGTAGCGTCCCAAACAACACACTATTTCCTATATTTCCTATGGGCCAGAAGTAGTGCACTGCATTTGGGACACAGCCCTGGTGGTTTCTATCTCGCTGTGTTCCTGTGGAACAGCTTTAAAGAGAAGTGATGTTCACAGGTCTCTGTCTCTCTCCTTTAATCTACCATTTCACATCGCAAAATTAGACTTTAGAATCTCAAACGTATTTTCTATCAGATGACCTCTAGTCTATATTATTAACCATTAGACATCGTTTTTGATATCCGCCATGTTTCACACCACTACAAGCACTGTTTAACATACAAATATAATCCACTGTGTCTTAACTATCACGAGACGTCAGCTAAAGTATATTCTTGATTAAACATTCACAATGCTCCATGTTCCCTCGATTTGTGTGTGGTCAGCAAGGTTGAGGAGTGGAATCAGATGAGACAGATGACTTGTCACTACTGAGCTGGGCCCCAATTTATCAAGCATCTCAGAGTAGGAGTGCTGATCTAGGATCAGGTCCTCCCTGTCCATAATAATCACTATGATTCATTATGATCTAAAATACAAAACTGATTCTAAATCAGCACTACAGTACTACATTCAGATACATTAGCTCCTCTGTAGATGGCAGCCTCATGTTGAAGACAGTTGATTTCATATACTGTACATTAGCTCCTCTGTAGATGGCAGCCTCATGTTGAAGACAGTTGATTTCATATACTGTACATTAGCTCCTCTGTAGATGGCAGCCTCATGTTGAAGACAGTTGATTTCATATACTGTACATTAGCTCCTCTGTAGATGGCAGCCTCATGTTGAAGACAGTTGATTTCATATACTGTACATTAGCTCCTCTGTAGATGGCAGTGTCATGTTGAAGACAGTTGATTTCATATACTGTACATTAGCTCCTCTGTAGATGGCAGTATCATGTTGAAGACAGTTGATTTCATATACTGTACATTAGCTCCTCTGTAGATGGCAGTGTCATGTTGAAGACAGTTGATTTCATATACTGTACATTAGCTCCTCTGTAGATGGCAGCCTCATGTTGAAGAAAGTTGATTTCATATATTGTACATTAGCTCCTCTGTAGATGGCAGTCTCATGTTGAAGACAGTTGATTTCATATACTGTACATTAGCTCCTCTGTAGATGGCAGCCTCATGTTGAAGAAAGTTGATTTCATATATTGTACATTAGCTCCTCTGTAGATGGCAGCCTCATGTTGAAGAAAGTTGATTTCATATACTGTACATTAGCTCCTCTGTAGATGGCAGCCTCATGTTGAAGACAGTTGATTTCATATATTGTACATTAGCTCCTCTGTAGATGGCAGTGTCATGTTGAAGACAGTTGATTTCATATACTGTACATTAGCTCCTCTGTAGATGGCAGCCTCATGTTGAAGACAGTTGATTTCATATACTGTACATTAGCTCCTCTGTAGATGGCAGCCTCATGTTGAAGACAGTTGATTTCATATACTGTACATTAGCTCCTCTGTAGATGGCAGTATCATGTTGAAGACAGTTGATTTCATATACTGTACATTAGCTCCTCTGTAGATGGCAGCCTCATGTTTAAGTAAAACACCGTATAAAATGTGCAGTAAAACGATGCCATAGTCTAAATATGTAACCAACATGGCACTATGTCACAATGATTCTCAGTCAATCATCTTCAATGTCAAATGTGCAGGTTATTAAGGAAGTAATCATTAACATTGCAACTGCACAAAATTAATGTGTGGGGGTCTGGTCTTCAATACTGTACATGGGCATTGCCGTGGTAGAGGGAAAGGGGGATACCTAGTTAGTTGTACAACTGTATTCATCTTCGGCGCCCAGGGATCGGTAGGTTAACTGTCTTGTTCAGGGGCAGAATGAGAGATGTTTACCTTTTTACCTCAGCTCTGGGATTTGATTGAGCAACCTTTCGGTTATTGGCCCAACGCTCTAACCACTAGAAGTAGGGGTGCTGAGGGTACTGCAGAACTCCCTGAAAAATCTGAATAAAAAAATATACTAATACAAAATATATATACAGTTGAAGTCGGAGGTTTACATACACTTAGGTTGGAGTCATTAGAACTCATTTCTCAACCACTCCACTTGTTAACAAATTACAGTTTTGGCAAGTTGGTTAGGACATCTACTTTGTGTATGACACCAAGTCATTTTTACAACAATTGTTTACAGACAGATTATTTCACTGTATCCCAATTCCAGTGGGTCAGAAGTGTACATACACTAAGTTGACTGCCTTTAAACAGCTTGGAAAATTCCAGAAAGTAATCCCATGGCTTTAGAAGCTTCTGATAGGCTAATTGACATCATTTGAGTCAATTGGAGGTGTACCTGTGGATGTATTTCAAGGCCTACCTTCAAACTCAGTGCTTCTTTGCTTGACATCATGGGAAAATCAGAAGAAACCAGTAAAGACCTCCAAATTTTGTTTGTAGACCTCCACAAGTCTGGTTCATCCTTGGGAACAATTTCCAAACGCCTGAAGGTACCATGTTCATCTGTACAAACAATAGTATGCAAGTATAAACACTATGGGACCACACAGCCGTCATACAGCTCAGGAAAGAGACGCGTTCTGTCTCCTAGAGATGAACATACTTTGGTGCAAAAAGTGCAAATCAATCCCAGAACAACAGCAAAGGACCTTGTGAAGATGCTGGAGGAAACATGCACAATAGTATCTATATCCACAGTAAAACGAGTCCTATATCAACATAACCTGAAAGGCCGCTCAGCAAGGAAGAAGCCACTGCTCCAAAAAAAGCCATACTACGGTTTGCAACTGCACATGGGGACAAAGATCGTACTTTTTGGAGAAATGTCCTCTGGTCCGATGAAACAAAAATAGAACTGTTTGGCCAAAATGACCATCATTATGTTTGGAGGAAAAAGGGGGAAGCTTGCAAGCCGAAGAAAACCATCCCAACCGTGAAGCATGGGGGTGGCAGCATCATGTTGTGGGGGTGCTTTGCTGCAGGAGGGACTGGTGCACTTCACAAAATAGATGGCATCATGAGGATAGATAATTATGTGGATATATTGAAGCAACATCTCAATATCAGTCAGGAAGTTAAAGCTTGGTCGCAAATGGGTCTTCCAAATGGACAATGACCCCAAGCATACTTCCAAAGTTGTGGCAAAATTGCTTAAGGACAACAAAGGCAAGGTATTGGAGTGGCCATCACAAAGCCATGAGCTCAATTCTATAAAAAATGTGTAGGCAGAACTGAAAAAGCTTGTGCGAGCAAGGAGGCCTTACAAGCCTGACTCAGTTACACCAGCTCTGTCAGGAGGAATGGGCCAAAATTCACCCAATTTATTGTGGGAAGCTTGTGGAAGGCTACCCGAAACGTTTGACCCAAGTTAAACAATTTAAAGGCAATGCTTCCAAATACTAATTGAGTGTATGTAAACTTCTGACCCACTGGGAATGTGATGAAAGAAATAAAAGCTGAAAGAAATCATTCTCTCTACTATTATTCTGACATTTCACATTCTTCAAATAAAGTGGCCACTAAAATAACAATGTACATTTTTCTGATATAATTATTTTCTTACTTTCAGTCCACGAGAATCCAATTTTATATTTTCAATAGTAAACTGACAGTGCATCATAAATCGTGACCTGTTCCTTATAAATTACCATATGATGTACTTTCATCATTTATATAATTTATATATTTTATTTAAATTTGAGTGAGAGCGATGGGAGTGAGAGAGAAATAGAGAGTAAGTTTTGTGAGTGTAATGCTTACTGTTTATTTCACTTTTGTTTATTGTCTATTTCACTTGTTTTGGCAATATAAACATATGTTTCCCATGCCAATAAAGCCCTTTGAATTCAAATGTAAGCAACATGTGAATAGGAAGAGTAGGTCAACTCAGACAAAAGACTGAACAGATGTCCGTTTGATATCCCTCCCTCCCTCCCTCCCTCCCTCCCTCCCTCCCTCCCTCCCTCCCTCCCTCCCTCCCTCCCAGCCACTTAGTGCAATGTTCAACAGTGTCATCTTTTTAAAAACATACTTGAATCAATTGCCATGAGCAAAACATTAACAGCAAAGCTTAAAAACAATATTTTTCATAACTAAAGCACTGATAAGTCATTTTAAAGAGCCAAAAGACACCTCCTCCTCTACCCATTTACGTCCAGGTAATAATATTATTGTCCAACAAAGCAGAATTATTATTATTATAAAAAAGTAATTTGATCCGAGATCGGCAAGGTCATTCCAGGGGGAAAAAAATGAAATTGTTCAATGTAAAAATGAAGAAAAAGCTACACAACAGGCAATTGTGCCGATGAATCACACAGATACAGAGCTTTTATGTACAAAGCTGTCTTGGATGCACATGCAATATGCTAGCTCAAAGTGACTGCCACTGTAGACTAGGCAGACCACATGCAATATGCTAGCTCAAAGTGACTGCCACTGTAGACTAGGCAGAACACATGCAATATGAGCTGCCACTGTAGACTAGGCAGACCACATGCAATATGCTAGCTCAAAGTGACTGCCACTGTAGACTAGGCAGAACACATGCAATATGCTAGCTCAAAGTGACTGCTACTGTAGACTAGGCAGACCACATGCAATATGCTAGCTCAAAGTGACTGCCACTGTAGACTAGGCAGACCACATGCAATATGCTAGCTCAAAGTGACTGCCACTGTAGACTAGGCAGACCACATGCAATATGCTAGCTCAAAGTGACTGCCACTGTAGACTAGGCAGACCACATGCAATATGCTAGCTCAAAGTGACTGCCACTGTAGACTAGGCAGACCACATGCAATATGCTAGCTCAAAGTGACTGCCACTGTAGACTAGGCAGACCACATGCAATATGCTAGCTCAAAGTGACTGCCACTGTAGACTAGGCAGACCACATGCAATATGCTAGCTCAAAGTGACTGCCACTGTAGACTAGGCAGACCACATGCAATATGCTAGCTCAAAGTGACTGCCACTGTAGACTAGGCAGACCACATGCAATATGCTAGCTCAAAGTGACTGCCACTGTAGACTAGGCAGACCACATGCAATATGCTAGCTCAAAGTGACTGCCACTGTAGACTAGGCAGAACACATGCAATATGCTAGCTCAAAGTGACTGCCACTGTAGACTAGGCAGACCACATGCAATATGCTAGCTCAAAGTGACTGCCACTGTAGACTAGGCAGACCACATGCAATATGCTAGCTCAAAGTGACTGCCACTGTAGACTAGGCAGAACACATGCAATATGCTAGCTCAAAGTGACTGCCACTGTAGACTAGGCAGACCACATGCAATATGCTAGCTCAAAGTGACTGCCACTGTAGACTAGGCAGACCACATGCAATATGCTAGCTCAAAGTGACTGCCACTGTAGACTAGGCAGACCACATGCAATATGCTAGCTCAAAGTGACTGCCACTGTAGACTAGGCAGACCACATGCAATATGCTAGCTCAAAGTGACTGCCACTGTAGACTAGGCAGACTGCCACATGCAGATATGCTAGCTCAAAGTGACTGCCACTGTAGACTAGGCAGACCACATGCAATATGCTAGCTCAAAGTGACTGCCACTGTAGACTAGGCAGACCACATGCTAGCTCAAAGTGACTGCCACTGTAGACTAGGCAGACCACATGCAATATGCTAGCTCAAAGTGACTGCCACTGTAGAAGGCAGTGACTGCCACTGTAGACTAGGCAGACCACATGCAATATGCTGCTCAAAGTGACTGCTCTGTAGAAGGCAGACCACATGACTGCCACTGTAGACTAGGCAGACCACATGCAATATGCTAGCTCAAAGTGACTGCCACTGTAGACTAGGCAGACCACATGCAATATGCTAGCTCAAAGTGACTGCCACTGTAGACTAGGCAGACCACATGCAATATGCTAGCTCAAAGTGACTGCCACTGTAGACTAGGCAGACCACATGCAATATGCTAGCTCAAAGTGACTGCCACTGTAGACTAGGCAGACCACATGCAATATGCTAGCTCAAAGTGACTGCCACTGTAGACTAGGCAGACCACATGCAATATGCTAGCTCAAAGTGACTGCCACTGTAGACTAGGCAGACCACATGCAATATGCTAGCTCAAAGTGACTGCCACTGTAGACTAGGCAGACCACATGCAATATAGCTCAAAGTGACTCAAAGTGACTGCCACTGTAGACTAGGCAGACCACATGCAATATGCTAGCTCAAAGTGACTGCCACTGTAGACTAGGCAGACCACATGCAATATAGCTCAAAGTGACTGCCACTGTAGACTAGGCAGACCACATGCAATATGCTAGCTCAAAGTGACTGCCACTGTAGACTAGGCAGACCACATGCAATATGCTAGCTCAAAGTGACTGCCACTGTAGACTAGGCAGCTAGCTCAAAGTGACTGCCACTGTAGACTAGGCAGACCACATGCAATATGCTAGCTCAAAGTGACTGCCACTGTAGACTAGGCAGACCACATGCAATATGCTAGCTCAAAGTGACTGCCACTGTAGACTAGGCAGACCACATGCAATATGCTAGCTCAAAGTGACTGCCACTGTAGACTAGGCAGACCACATGCAATATGCTAGCTCAAAGTGACTGCCACTGAGACTAGGCAGACATGCACATGCAGTGACTGCCATGACTAGACCACATGCAATATGCTAGCTCAAAGTGACTGCCACTGTAGACTAGGCAGACCACATGCAATATGCTAGCTCAAAGTGACTGCCACTGTAGACTAGGCAGACCACATGCAATATGCTAGCTCAAAGTGACTGCCACTGTAGACTAGGCAGACCACATGCAATATGCTAGCTCAAAGTGACTGCCACTGTAGACTAGGCAGACCACATGCAATATGCTAGCTCAAAGTGACTGCCACTGTAGACTAGGCAGACCACATGCAATATGCTAGCTCAAAGTGACTGCCACTGTAGACTAGGCAGACCACATGCAATATGCTAGCTCAAAGTGACTGCCACTGTAGACTAGGCAGACCACATGCAATATGCTAGCTCAAAGTGACTGCCACTGTAGACTAGGCAGACCACATGCAATATGCTAGCTCAAAGTGACTGCCACTGTAGACTAGGCAGACCACATGCAATATGCTAGCTCAAAGTGACTGCCACTGTAGACTAGGCAGACCACATGCAATATGCTAGCTCAAAGTGACTGCCACTGTAGACTAGGCAGACCACATGCAATATGCTAGCTCAAAGTGACTGCCACTGTAGACTAGGCAGACCACATGCAATATGCTAGCTCAAAGTGACTGCCACTGTAGACTAGGCAGACCACATGCAATATGCTAGCTCAAAGTGACTGCCACTGTAGACTAGGCAGACCACATGCAATATGCTAGCTCAGTGAAGTGACTGCCACTGTAGACTAGGCAGACCAGACATGCAATATGCTAGCTCAAAGTGACTGCCACTGTAGACTAGGCAGACCACATGCAATATGCTAGCTCAAAGTGACTGCCACTGTAGACTAGGCAGACCACATGCAATATGCTAGCTCAAAGTGACTGCCACTGTAGACTAGGCAGACCACATGCAATATGCTAGCTCAAAGTGACTGCCACTGTAGACTAGGCAGACCACATGCAATATGCTAGCTCAAAGTGACTGCCACTGTAGACTAGGCAGACCACATGCAATATGCTAGCTCAAAGTGACTGCCACTGTAGACTAGGCAGACCACATGCAATATGCTAGCTCAAAGTGACTGCCACTGTAGACTAGGCAGACCACATGCAATATGCTAGCTCAAAGTGACTGCCACTGTAGACTAGGCAGACCACATGCAGAATATGCTAGCTCAAAGTGACTGCCACTGTAGACTAGGCAGACCACATGCAATATGCTAGCTCAAAGTGACTGCCACTGTAGACTAGGCAGACCACATGCAATATGCTAGCTCAAAGTGACTGCCACTGTAGACTAGGCAGACCACATGCGATATGCTAGCTCAAAGTGACTGCCACTGTAGACTAGGCAGACCACATGCAATATGCTAGCTCAAAGTGACTGCCACTGTAGACTAGGCAGACCACATGCAATATGCTAGCTCAAAGTGACTGCCACTGTAGACTAGGCAGACCACATGCAATATGCTAGCTCAAAGTGACTGCCACTGACTAGGCAGTGCTAGACTAGGCAGACCACATGCAATATGCTAGCTCAAAGTGACTGCCACTGTAGACTAGGCAGACCACATGCGATATGCTAGCTCAAAGTGACTGCCACTGTAGACTAGGCAGACCACATGCGATATGCTAGCTCAAAGTGACTGCCACTGTAGACTAGGCAGACCACATGCAATATGCTAGCTCAAAGTGACTGCCACTGTAGACTAGGCAGACCACATGCAATATGCTAGCTCAAAGTGACTGCCACTGTAGACTAGGCAGACCACATGCAATATGCTAGCTCAAAGTGACTGCCACTGTAGACTAGGCAGACCACATGCAATATGCTAGCTCAAAGTGACTGCCACTGTAGACTAGGCAGACCACATGCATATGCTGCTAGCTCAAAGTGACTGCCACTGTCAGACTAGGCAGACCACATGCAATATGCTAGCTCAAAGTGACTGCCACTGTAGACTAGGCAGACCACATGCAATATGCTAGCTCAAAGTGACTGCCACTGTAGACTAGGCAGACCACATGCAATATGCTAGCTCAAAGTGACTGCCACTGTAGACTAGGCAGACCACATGCAATATGCTAGCTCAAAGTGACTGCCACTGTAGACTAGGCAGACCACATGCAATATGCTAGCTCAAAGTGACTGCCACTGTAGACTAGGCAGACCACATGCAATATGCTAGCTCAAAGTGACTGCCACTGTAGACTAGGCAGACCACATGCAATAGGCAGACCACATGCTAGCTCAAAGTGACTGCCACTGTAGACTAGGCAGACCACATGCAATATGCTAGCTCAAAGTGACTGCCACTGTAGACTAGGCAGACCACATGCAATATGCTAGCTCAAAGTGACTGCCACTGTAGACTAGGCAGACCACATGCAATATGCTAGCTCATAGTGACTGCCACTGTAGACTAGGCAGACCACATGCAATATGCTAGCTCAAAGTGACTGCCACTGTAGACTAGGCAGACCACATGCAATATGCTAGCTCAAAGTGACTGCCACTGACTAGGCAGACAATATGGCAGACCACATGCAATATGCTAGCTCAAAGTGACTGCCACTGTAGACTAGGCAGACCACATGCAATATGCTAGCTCAAAGTGACTGCCACTGTAGACTAGGCAGACCACATGCAATATGCTAGCTCAAAGTGACTGCCACTGTAGACTAGGCAGACCACATGCAATATGCTAGCTCAAAGTGACTGCCACTGTAGACTAGGCAGACCACATGCAATATGCTAGCTCATAGTGACTGCCACTGTAGACTAGGCAGACCACATGCAATATGCTAGCTCAAAGTGACTGCCACTGTAGACTAGGCAGACCACATGCAATATGCTAGCTCAAAGTGACTGCCACTGTAGACTAGGCAGACCACATGCAATATGCTAGCTCAAAGTGACTGCCACTGTAGACTAGGCAGACCACATGCAATATGCTAGCTCAAAGTGACTGCCACTGTAGACTAGGCAGACCACATGTTTTTTTAACTCTCCCTGTTATTTTGTTGTAAAATGGCGCAAAAACACTTTTGAAGTAATTTATTAAAGGCTTGAGAGAGAGATGTCGAGAGAGATAGGTAGAGAGAGAGGAAGATAGAAGGAAGGAGAGGAGGGGAAGAGAAAACAGTGCTGACTCAAACTTGAATAAAATAAAATGACAATATGTTTCACTCCAGTGGTGCTTTCACTGCTGTAGATTCCCAGATGATCTGAGATGACTGATCATGACTGATGTTATTGTTGCTGCTATTATTACATCTTTTCATGACTGAAATTTCCCTACCCAATGTTCTCAACACAATCATGCTGACTCATATTCTGCTACTGATCAGCTACTGTACACTAACAAATGGAGCACACACACACACACACACACACACACACACACACACACACACACACACACACACACACACACACACACACACACACACACACAGAGATTGTTTTGAAGCCATGTTTTTGGTCTTGTCTTTTCTTTGTAATTACTGTACATAAATGAAAAATGACATGAAGGAGAAAAATATAACAAATCAAAGCTAAGTGAAGGTGTGATGCTATCCCCACAACATGCCAGTTTGCACCTTCATCATCTCTAAGGGAACACCTCAGGTTTTATCATCTCTCTAAGAGAACACCTTAGGTTTTATCATCTCTCTAAGAGAACACCTCAGGTTTTATCATCTCTCTAAGAGAACACCTCAGGTTTTATCATCTCTAAGGGAACATCTCAGGTTTTATAATCTCTCTAAGGGAACACCTCAGGTTTTATCATCTCTCTAAGGGAACACCTCAGGTTTTATCATCTCTCTAAGAGAACACCTCAGGTTTTATCATCTCTAAGGGAACATCTCAGGTTTTATCATCTCTCTAAGAGAACACCTCAGATTTGATCATCATCTCTAAGGGAACACCTTAGGTTTTATCATCTCTCTAAGGGAACACCTCAGGTTTTATCATCTCTCTAAGAGAACACCTCAGGTTTTATCATCTCTCTAAGGGAACACCTTAGGTTTTATCATCTCTCTAAGAGAACATCTCAGGTTTTATCATCTCTAAGGGAACATCTCAGGTTTTATCATCTCTCTAAGAGAACACCTCAGATTTGATCATCATCTCTAAGGGAACACCTTAGGTTTTATCATCTCTCTAAGGGAACACCTCAGGTTTTATCATCTCTCTAAGGGAACATCTGAGGTTTTATCATTCTTTCTTAGGGAACACCTCAGGTTTTATCATCTCCCTAATGGAATGATAGAAGTGCTGGTCTAGGATCAGGTTCCTCCTGTCCATGTAATCTTATTCATTGTGATCTAAAAGGCTAAACTGGTCCTAGATCAGCAGTCTTACTATGAGAAGCTTAGTGAATACGGACTCTCCAATCCCCTTTCCATTGGAGTGATTTCACAGTTGAACGTAGGGTATTTCATGAAAGGATCTCAAGATAATGGTGAATTGGCAGGCAGTGGGGAATAGGATGAGGGGCAACACTCTACTTGACACCCAGCGTCATAACCATGTCGTAATATGTCACAACAGCTGACATAATGTGTCATTACTTGTCATAATATGGTCATAACACTGTCATGACCCATATAGTTACATCTGTTGTGACATATATTGTGTTATTTTAAAGGCTGGCTATGACACCTACATAAGTGTCAAAATCCCCAAAATTTTCAAATGATTTTTTTTCCCAGCCAAAAAGTTTCCTTTCGTTTTTGAAAATTTGTAATTAATTCTTTACAGTCATGTTAATTTTTCATTACATTTTAAATAACTTGCAGAAAATACACTTTATGACACTGTCACGTTCAGAAAATGTCATGTAACATAAACATGCTATTGACAAGTAGGCTATGGAATGTTTTGCCTTGTGTGGTTGGTTTTGTGGCTTTTGACATGCCTATGTAGGTGTCATAATCAGAGATAAAATAACACAATATATGTCACAACAGCTGTAAATACATGGGTCATGACAGTGTTATGACCATGTTATGACAAGTTACGTCAGCTGTTATGACATATTATGACATCGTTAGGATGAGGTAAGATACAGTGGGGAATAGGATGAGGTAAGATACAGTGGGGAATAGGATGAAGTACAATACAGTGGGGAATAGGATGAGGTAAGATACAGTGGGGAATAGGATGAGGTAAGTTATAGTGGGGAATAGGATGAGGTAAGATACAGTGGGGAACAGGATGAGGTAAGATACAGTGGGGAATAGGATGAGGTATGATACAGTGGGGAGTAGGATGAGGTAAGATACAGTGGGGAGTAGGATGAGGTAATAGGATGAGGTACGATACAGTGGGGAATAGGATGAGGTAAGATACAGTGGGGAATATGATGAGGTAAGATACAGTGGGGAATAGGATGAGGTAAGATACAGTGGGGAATAGGATGAGGTAAGATACAGTGGGGAATAGGATGAGGTAAGATACAGTGGGGAATAGGATGAGGTAATAGGATGAGGTACGATACAGTGGGGAATAGGATGAGGTGAGATACAGTGGGGAATAGGATGAGGTAAGATACAGTGGGGAATAGGATGAGGTAAGATACAGTGGGGAGTAGGATGAGGTAATAGGATGAGGTACGATACAGTGGGGAATAGGATGAGGTAAGATACAGTGGGGAATATGATGAGGTAAGATACAGTGGGGAATAGGATGAGGTAAGATACAGTGGGGAATAGGATGAGGTAAGATACAGTGGGGAATAGGATGAGGTAAGATACAGTGGGGAATAGGATGAGGTAATAGGATGAGGTACGATACAGTGGGGAATAGGATGAGGTGAGATACAGTGGGGAATAGGATGAGGTAAGATACAGTGGGGAATAGGATGAGGTAAGATACAGTGGGGAATAGGATGAGGTAAGATACAGTGGGGAGTAGGATGAGGTAAGATACAGTGGGGAATAGGATGAGGTAAGATACAGTGGGGAATAGGATGAGGTAAGATACAGTGGGGAATAGGATGAGGTAAGATACAGTGGGGAATAGGATGAGGTAAGATACAGTGGGGAATAGGATGAGGTAAGATACAGTGGGGAATAGGATGAGGTAAGATACAGTGGGGAGTAGGATGAGGTAAGATACAGTGGGGAATAGGATGAGGTAAGATACAGTGGGGAATAGGATGAGGTACGATACAGTGGGGAATAGGATGAGGTAAGATACAGTGGGGAATAGGATGAGGTAAGATACAGTGGGGAGTAGGATGAGGTAAGATACAGTGGGGAATAGGATGAGGTAAGATACAGTGGGGAATAGGATGAGGTACGATACAGTGGGGAATAGGATGAGGTAAGATACAGTGGGGAATAGGATGAGGTAAGATACAGTGGGGAATAGGATGAGGTACGATACAGTGGGGAATAGGATGAGGTAAGATACAGTGGGGAATAGGATGAGGTAAGATACAGTGGGGAATAGGATGAGGTAAGATACAGTGGGGGATATGATGAGGTAAGATACAGTGGGGAATAGTTAGAGATTGTGACTCTAGCTGCACCAAGGTCATCGGTTCAATTCCCGCAGGGATCATCACATACTGTACGAAAAATGTATTACTTACTGTCCTGTAAGTCGCTTTGGTAAAATAGTCTGCTAAGTGGCATAGGTATATGAAGTAAAAGAGTCCGGTCAGTGAAAGGCCTGCTAACTGGACCAAATCAAAATCAAATCAAATTTATTTATATAGCCCTTCGTACATCAGCTGATATCTCAAAGTGCTGTACAGAAACCCAGCCTAAAACCCCAAACAATGCAGGTGTAGAAGCACGGTGGCTAGGAAAAACTCCCTAGAAAGGCCCAAACCTAGGAAGAAACCTAGAGAGGAACCAGGCTATGTGGGGTGGCCAGTCCTCTTCTGGCTGTGCCGGGTGGAGATTATAACAGAACATGACCAAGATGTTCAAATGTTCATAAATGACCAGCATGGTCGAATAATAATAAGGCAGAACAGATGGCCTCTCTGGTCATGGGTTCTAAAACCGCCCTGCGACCTTCCACTCTTCCCACATTTGTCTTCCTTCTTCAACTGACCCCTGTATTTATCCAAAAAAGAAACAATAGAAGCACTTCTTACCGTATTCTGATGGATGTCTGCCTGTTAGTGTTGATGGTTTGGCCTGCGTCTGCATTCAACACCAGGACACCACTACATCCCAGTTTTACCACAGGGATCCCATCCTGGAGCAACACGTGGAGAAACCCATCTCCTAAATTCTCTTCCCGAGCTGAAGAGAGCAGAGATAATACGATCAGTTCAAAATAATTTCAAAAGTGGCCTATTTTGGTTTGGATATAGTGGCCTATATTTGGGTAGTCTATTCAGGCTATTCTTTTGGTTTGGATATAGTGGCCTATATTTGGGTAGTCTATTCAGGCTATTCTTTTGGTTTGGATATAGTGGCCTATATTTGGGTAGTCTATTCAGGCTATTCTTTTGGTTTGGATATAGTGGCCTATATTTGGGTAGTCTATTCAGGCTATTCTTTTGGTTTGGATATAGTGGCCTATATTTGGGTAGTCTATTCAGGCTATTCTTTTGGTTTGGATATAGTGGCCTATATTTGGGTAGTCTATTCAGGCTATTCTTTTGGTTTGGATATAGTGGCCTATATTTGGGTAGTCTATTCAGGCTATTCTTTTGGTTTGGATATAGTGGCCTATATTTGGGTAGTCTATTCAGGCTATTCTTTTGGTTTGGATATAGTGGCCTATATTTGGGTAGTCTATTCAGGCTATTCTTTTGGTTTGGATATAGTGGCCTATATTTGGGTAGTCTATTCAGGCTATTCTTTTGGTTTGGATATAGTGGCCTATATTTGGGTAGTCTATTCAGGCTATTCTTTTGGTTTGGATATAGTGGCCTATATTTGGGTAGTCTATTCAGGCTATTCTTTTGGTTTGGATATAGTGGCCTATATTTGGGTAGTCTATTCAGGCTATTCTTGAACAATTCTGATCTTCTCAGAGAAATCTCAGACTTCAACTACCAATTTGAAGGAGATACAATATGTGAATAGGAATCGTTTGGAATTTAATTTAAAACCAATTTCCATCCTTTCAGCACCCACAATGCATTTATATTAACAGAACAATTATGTTGGATTGAATGAAAATAACAAAACAATTTTCCAGTAAGTTAAAATCTGAATTTCTTTCACAGCAGTACCTGACATGCAAGCTATTGAAAAGAAATGCATTATTTGTATCTTAAAAGAATGAGTCAATATTTCTGAATATTGTACTATTATCCAGACACACTCTCTTTTGGGTCTTTTTATCACCAGAGATCAACTGGGCTTCAAACCAACCTCAAGGGACCAACTGGGCTTTAAACCAACCTCAAGGGACCAACTGGGCTTCAAACCAACCTCAAGGGACCAACTGGGCTTCAAACCAACCTCAAGGGACCAACTGGGCTTTAAACCAACCTCAAGGGACCAACTGGGCTTTAAACCAACCTCAAGGGACCAACTGGGCTTCAAACCAACCTCAAGCGACCAACTGGGCTTCAAACCAACCTCAAGGGACCAACTGGCTTAATCTGACTCTGGGAAACCAACCCAGAGGGACCAACTGGGCTTCATCTGCCTCTGGGAAACCAACCCCGAGGGCAGGGTTCCCCAGTTGGTGGCTCGTGGGCTATTTTTCTTCGGCACCTCAAAATTGTTAGGGACATACAAGACTGTAAAAACAAGAGCAAATCAGCTCCAAGTTATTTTAATTTTGGAAACCTGTTACAAAGTATTCCGGGTTGGATGGTGCTGTGTTAAGAAGCCGTGCGGCTTGGTTGGGTTGTGTATCGGAGGACGCATGACTTTCAACCTTCGTCTCTCCCGAGCCCGTACGGGAGTTGTAGCGAGACAAGATAGTAGCTACTAAAACAATTGGATACCACAAAAATGGGTAGAAAAAGGGGTAAAATTAAAATAAATGTAAAAAAGAGACTGGTGTTTTGTAGGTAGTATTTAATGAAGCTGCCAGTTGAGGACTTGTGAGGCGTCTGTTTCTCAAACTAGACACTATAATGCACTTGTCCTCTTGCTCAGTTGTGCACCGAAGCCTCCCACTCCTCTTTCTATTCTGGTTAGCGACAGTTTGTGCTGTTCTGCAAAGGGAGTAGTCAACAGCAATGTACGAGATTTCAGTTTATTGGCAATTTCTCGCATGGAATAACCTTCATTTCTCAGAACAAGAATAGACTGACGAGTTTCAGAAGAAAGTTATTTTCAGCTGCGCTAACATAATTGCAAAAGGGTTTCTAATGATCAATTAGTCTTTTAAAATGATAAACTTGGATTAGCTAACACAACGTGCCATTCCAACACAGGAGTGATGGTTGCTGATAAATGTAGATATTCCACAAAAAATCTGCCGTTTCCAGCTACAATGGTAATTTACAATATTAACAATGTCTACACTGTATTTCTGATCAATTTGATGTTATTTTAAATGGACCAAAAATGTGTTTTTCTTTCAAAAACAAGGACATTTCTAAGTGACCCCAAACTTTTGAACGGTAGTGTATATCCGCTTACCCAATCGAGATGCTAAAAACATCTTTGGAGCGCCAAACAAAGATGTCATGTAGAAATACACAAGACATGTAGTTTTAAGCTGTGTGGCTGTGCCCTCCCAAGCATGTGGCTGATTAGCCATCACTGTGTGACAGTACACACTGTGTCTTAACTAATGGCTGTCTATGTACTCTCCCCATTAGAATGACCCATGAATACATTGAATAAATTGGTATACGCATGAGAGGTCTTCGGGAGCATAATAGCTCACTTAATTGCCTATTATTTTCAATACTATCGTACCGAAACACCAAGTATGATAATGTATAAGTCTGCACATGCACCATATATACATGAGGTATACTCCACAGTATGTGCAGATCAGATAAAGGATCAAATGATCTAGGGTTCATTAATGTATATGAATAAAAGAGAATGAAAAGTACTCTGATGAGGAAAACCATGAGGACATGTTGAAAGGGAGGCTGAGGCATGATGTCTATGAGGTCAGGGGGCTATGTGCATGCCTAAAGCCTGCATTTAGACAGGTAGCAGCACAATTCAGATTATTTTTCCCCCACACTAATTTGTCTTTTGACTCATCAGATCAGATCTTTTCGAACCAAATCCTTTTCAGAGCTGATCTGATTTGTCAAAAGATCAACTAGTGAAAAAAAATAGCTGCCTGTCTAAACACAGACAAGTAGTCTGGCCCTTGTATGTCGTTAAGATAAATGACGTCTGACTGATACAAGTCCACACATGATACAGAGGGGGGAATCTACTGTCAGCATGTTGAACACAACAGCCACTATGACTGACTGATCAGACGTTATGAGCCATGGTCAACTGGAAACTTGTGACTGAGTGGATAATGCATGTTTCAACTGGACGATGTTTCAACTGGACGATGTTTCAACTGGAGGATGTTTCAACAGCATTGTCATTGTCTGAGAGGAGGAGGGACATTTATGATGAAATGAAACACTGTACATGACATGATTGGCAGAGCTCTCAAGAATAAATGTTTCTGACTATTGTAGACTGGCCTCTGTCTGTTTCATTTCAACCAGAACCTTACAATCTCTGGGTTACAGACCGAGAATATTTAATTGAAGTTCAGTTTCTGAACCTTGAGAACAGAATTCTCTTAACAATGTACAACCGCCTTATCTCAGTTCACTGGTCACGATGGCAACACCCATCCGTAGCACACGCTCCAGCAGGTGTATCTCACTGATCATCCCTAAAGCCAACACCTCATTTGGCCGCCTTTCGTTCCAGTTCTCTGCTGCCTGTGACTGGAACGAATTGCAAAAATCGCCGAAGTTGGAGACTTTTATTTCCCTCACCAACTTCAAACATCTGCTATCTGAGCAGCTAACCGATCGCTGCAGCTGTACATAGTCTATTGGTAAATAGCCCACCCATTTTCACCTACCTCATCCCCATACTGTTTTTATTTATTTACTTTTCTGCTCTTTTGCACACCAATATCTCTACCTGTACATAACCATCTGATCATTTATCACTCCAGTGCTAATCTGCATAATTGTAATTATTCGCCTACCTTCTCATGCCTTTTGCACACAATGTATATAGACTCCCCTTTTTTCTACTGTGTTGTTGACTTGTTAATTGTTTACTCCATGTGTAACTTTGTGTTGTCTGTTCACACTGCTATGCTTTATCTTGGCCAGGTCGCAGTTGCAAATGAGAACTTGGTTAAATAAAGGTGAAATAAAAAAATTAATAAAAAATAAAAAACTGGAAGCTGTTTCAACTGGAGGATGTTTCAACTGGAGGATGTTTCAACTGGAAGCTGTTTCAACTGGAGGATGTTTCAACTGGAAGCTGTTTCAACTGGAAGCTGTTTCAACTGGAGGATGTTTCAACTGGAGGATGTTTCAACTGGAAGCTGTTTCAACTGGAGGATGTTTCAACTGGAAGCTGTTTCAACTGGAAGCTGTTTCAACTGGAGGATGTTTCAACTGGAAGCTGTTTCAACTGGAAGCTGTTTTGACTTGAGTGGTGCAAGTGGTTGTGCTTGGGATGTTAATTGGGTGGCAGTTTATTTACATGAATGAGCATATCTTAATTTAATCTGATAAAAAAAGCAAGTTATGTCGATGTTATGATTCTGCTATGACGTATGTTCAGTTCACGTAAAGTGCTGCCAAACTTGGGAGGATTGCAGGGGAACTTCATGGGAAGTGCAGGGGAACTTCAAGGGAAGTGCAAGGGAACTTCAAGGGAACTTCATTGGAAGTGCAGGGGAACTTCAAGGGAACTTCATGGGAACTTCAATGGAAGTGCAAGGGAACTTCAAGGGAAGTGCAGGGGAACTTCAAGGGAACTTCATGGGAAGTGCAGGGGAACTTCAAGGGAACTTCAAGGGAAGTGCAAGGGAACTTCAAGGGAACTTCATGGGAACTTCAAGGGAAGTGCAGGGGAACTTCAAGGGAACTTCATGGGAAGTTAAATGATCTCAATCATTCTATCAAATGTTACAATAGGGAGAATAAGACACTTAATTTCTTAATTTTCCTTTCAGTCCACAGAAATGTGGCTTCTGCTTTGATTCCAACCCACTCGAAATAAGCACAAACACTCACAGATTGGAGTGGTTGGAGTAGGAGGGTTATATTCAGCCCTGGACTAAAAATATATTATATATTTCAGTAGAGATTCTAGTTAAAGCTTTTTAGTTCAGGCCTAGTCTTAATCTGTGTCCAGGAAATCAACCCCCGGCCTAGAGTATATTCTTGTGTGTAAAACATTTACACCAATTGAATTCTGTGGCCCCACTAAGAATAAGCTTCACATCTTCTATAACAGCATAAGTAACAGCTGTCTCATTTAGCCTAGTGCCAGAATGAAACTGTATCCTGGCCAGTTCAATGATAGAGCCCCTCTCAGTACTGAAACCAAATTAATGCCAGTACTTTAGAGGAGCATTGTTTTGCTGTGGGTTCCCTTTCTATTAAACAACAAAAGAGAGAGGGGGAGAACGCACCATCACACAGACTAAAACTGGCTCAGCTATTTAAAACTCCCTTCCTTTCTAATTCCAGAGACAACTGTCTTCTATTGTGCTGTGATATATGTGGGGAAGAATTACGCTGCTTGACGCTCCTATGATAGATGTTTATGTTGGGCCTTCAGCCTTCCTATAGTATAGATGTTTATGTTGGGCCTTCAGCCTTTCTATAGTATAGATGTTTATGTTGGGCCTTCAGCCTTTCTATAGTATAGATGTTTATGTTGGGCCTTCAGCCTTTCTATAGTATAGATGTTTATGTTGGGCCTTCAGCCTTTCTATAGTATAGATGTTTATGTTGGGCCTTCAGCCTTCCTATAGTATAGATGTTTATGTTGGGCCTTCAGCCTTTCTATAGTATAGATGTTTATGTTGGGCCTTTCTATAGTATAGATGTTTATGTTGGGCCTTCAGCCTTTCTATAGTATAGATGTTTATGTTGGGCCTTCAGCCTTCCTATGATAGATGTTTATGTCCTTCAGCCTTTCTATAGTATAGATGTTTAGCCTTCAGCCTTTCTATAGTATAGATGTTTATGTTGGGCCTTCAGCCTTCCTATAGATGTTTATGTTGGGCCTTCAGCCTTTCTATAGTATAGATGTTTAGATGTTTATGGCCTTCAGCCTTTCTATAGTATAGATGTTTATGTTGGCCTTCCCTTCAGCCTTCAGCCTTTCTATAGTATAGATGTTTATGTTGCCTTCCTTGATAGATGCCTTCAGCCTTTCTATAGTATAGATGTTTATGTTGACCCCTTCAGCCTTTCTATAGTATAGATGTTTATGTTGACCCCTTCAGCCTTTCTATAGTATAGATGTTTATGTTGGGCCTTCAGCCTTTCTATAGTATAGATGTTTATGTTGGGCCTTCAGCCTTCCTATAGTATAGATGTTTATGTTGGGCCTTCAGCCTTTCTATAGTATAGATGTTTATGTTGGGCCTTCAGCCTTTCTATAGTATAGATGTTTATGTTAGGCCTTCAGCCTTTCTATAGTATAGATGTTTATGTTAGGCCTTCAGCCTTCCTATAGTATAGATGTTTATGTTGGGCCTTCAGCCTTTCTATAGTATAGATGTTTATGTCTTTCTATAGTATAGATGTTTATGTTGGGCCTTCAGTCTTTCTATAGATGTTTATGTTGGGCCTTCAGTCTTTCTATAGTATAGATGTTTATGTTGGGCCTTCAGCCTTTCTATAGTATAGATGTTTATGTTGACCCCTTCAGCCTTTCTATAGTATAGATGTTTATGTTGACCCCTTCAGCCTTTCTATAGTATAGATGTTTATGTTGACCCCTTCAGCCTTTCTATAGTATAGATGTTTATGTTGCCTTCAGCCTTCCTATAGTATAGATGTTTATGTTGGGCCTTCAGCCTTTCTATAGTATAGATGTTTATGTTGGGCCTTCAGTCTTTCTATAGTATAGATGTTTATGTTGGGCCTTCAGCCCTATCAGCCTTTTCTATAGTATAGATGTTTATGTTGGGCCTTCAGCCTTCCTTCAGCCTTTCTATAGTATAGATGTTTATGTTGGGCCTTCAGCCTTCCTATAGTATAGATGTTTATGTTGACCCCTTCATGTTTATGTTGGGCCCTTTCTATAGTATAGATGTTTATGTTTAGATGTTTATGTTGGGCCTTCAGCCTTCCTATAGTATAGATGTTTATGTTGGGCCTTCAGCCTTTCTATAGATGTTTATGTTGGGCCTTCAGCCTTTCTATAGTATAGATGTTTATGTTGGGCCTTCAGTCTTTCTATAGTATAGATGTTTATGTTGGGCCTTCCTTTCTATAGTATAGATGTTTATGTTGGGCCTTCAGTCTTTCTATAGATAGATGTTTATGTTGATGTTGGGCCTTCAGCCTTCCTATAGTATAGATGTTTAGCCTTCTATAGTATAGATGTTTATGTTGGGCCTTCAGCCTTTCTATAGTATAGATGTTTATGTTGGGCCTTCAGCCTTTCTATAGTATAGATGTTTATGTTGACCCCTTCAGCCTTTCTATAGTATAGATGTTTATGTTGACCCCTTCAGCCTTTCTATGATAGATGTTTATAGTATAGATGTTTATGTTGGGCCTTCAGCCTTTCTATAGTATAGATGTTTATGTTGGGCCTTCAGCCTTCCTATGATAGATGTTTATGTTGGGCCTTCAGCCTTTCTATAGTATAGATGTTTATGTTGGGCCTTCAGCCTTCCTATAGTATAGATGTTTATGTTAGGCCTTCAGCCTTTCTATAGTATAGATGTTTATGTTGGGCCTTCAGCCTTTCTATAGTATAGATGTTTATGTTGATAGATGTTTATGTTGGGCCTTCAGCCTTCAGCCTTTTCTATAGTATAGATGTTAGATGTTTATGTTGGGCCTTCAGCCTTTCTATAGTATAGATGTTTATGTTGGGCCTTCAGCCTTCCTATAGTATAGATGTTTATGTTGGGCCTTCAGCCTTCTATAGTATAGATGTTTAGCCTTCAGCCTTTCTATAGTATAGATGTTTATGTTAGGCCTTCAGCCTTCCTATAGTATAGATGTTTATGTTGGGCCTTCAGCCTTTCTATAGTATAGATGTTTATAGTATAGATGTTTATGTTGGGCCTTCCTTTCTATAGTATAGATGTTTATGTTGGGCCTTCAGTCTTTCTATAGTATAGATGTTTATGTTAGGCCTTCAGCCTTTCTATAGTATAGATGTTTATCAGTTGGGCCTTCAGCCTTCCTATAGTATAGATGTTTATGTTGGGCCTTCAGTCTTTCTATAGTATAGATGTTTATGTTGGGCCTTCAGCCTTCTATAGTATAGATGTTTATGTTGGGCCTTCAGCCTTCCTATAGTATAGATGTTTATGTTGGGCCTTCAGTCTTTCTATAGTATAGATGTTTATGTTGGGCCTTCAGCCTTCTAGATAGCCTTCCTATAGTATAGATGTTTATGTTGGGCCTTCAGCCTTCCTATAGTATAGATGTTTATGTTGGGCCTTCAGTCTTTCTATAGTATAGATGTTTATGTTGGGCCTTCAGCTTTCTATAGTATAGATGTTTATGTTGGCCTTCAGCCTTCAGCCTTTCTATAGTATAGATGTTTATGTTGACCCCTTCAGCCTTTCTATAGTATAGTTTATGTTTATGTATAGATGTTTACCCCTTCAGTCTTTCTATAGTATAGATGTTTATGTTGGGCCTTCAGTCTTTCTATAGTATAGATGTTTATGTTAGGCCTTCAGCCTTTCTATAGTATAGATGTTTATGTTGGGCCTTCAGCCTTTATAGTATAGATGTTTATGTTGGGCCTTCCCTTCAGCCTTTCTATAGTATAGATGTTTATGTTGAGCCTTCCTATAGTATAGATGTTTATGTTGGGCCTTCAGCCTTTCTATAGTATAGATGTTTATGTTGGGCCTTCAGTCTTTCTATAGTATAGATGTTTATGTTGTTTACCCCTTCAGCCTTTCTATAGTATAGATGTTTATAGTCTTTCTATAGTATAGATGTTTATGTTGCCTTCAGCCTTCCCCTTCAGCCTTCCTATAGTATAGATGTTTATGTTGGGCCTTCAGTCTTTCTATAGTATAGATGTTTATGTTGGGCCTTCAGCCTTCCTATAGTATAGATGTTTATGTTGCCTTCACCCCTTCAGCCTTTCTATAGTATAGATGTTTATGTTGGGCCTTCAGCCTTTCTATAGTATAGATGTTTATGTTGACCCCTTCAGCCTATAGTATAGATGTTTATTTCTAGCCTTTAGTATAGATGTTTATGTTGGGCCTTCAGCCTTCCCCTTCAGCCTTTCTATAGTATAGATGCCTTTTAGTATAGATGTTTATGTTGGGCCTTCAGCCTTTCTATAGTATAGATGTTTATGTTGGGCCTTCAGCCTTTCTATAGTATAGATGTTTATGTTGGGCCTTCAGCCTTCCTATAGTATAGATGTTTATGTTGGGCCTTCAGCCTTTCTATAGTATAGATGTTTATGTTGGGCCTTCAGTCTTTCTATAGTATAGATGTTTATGTTGGGCCTTCAGCCTTTCTATAGTATAGATGTTTATGTTGGGCCTTCAGCCTTCCTATAGTATAGATGTTTATGTTGACCCCTTCAGCCTTTCTATAGTATAGATGTTTATGTTGGGCCTTCAGTCTTTCTATAGTATAGATGTTTATGTTGGGCCTTCAGTCTTTCTATAGTATAGATGTTTATGTTGGGCCTTCAGCCTTTCTATAGGATAGATGTTTATGTTGGGCCTTCAGTCTTTCTATAGTATAGATGTTTATGTTGGGCCTTCAGCCTTTCTATAGTATAGATGTTTATGTTGGGCCTTCAGCCTTTCTATAGTATAGATGTTTATGTTGGGCCTTCAGCCTTTCTATAGTATAGATGTTTATGTTGGGCCTTCAGCCTTTCTATAGTATAGATGTTTATGTTGACCCCTTCAGCCTTTCTATAGTATAGATGTTTATGTTGACCCCTTCAGCCTTTCTATAGTATAGATGTTTATGTTGACCCCTTCAGCCTTTCTATAGTATAGATGTTTATGTTGACCCCTTCAGCCTTTCTATAGTATAGATGTTTATGTTGACCCCTTCAGCCTTTCTATAGTATAGATGTTTATGTTGGGCCTTCAGTCTTTCTATAGTATAGATGTTTATGTTGACCCCTTCAGCCTTCAGACCCCTTCAGCCTTTCTATAGTATAGATGTTTAGATGTTTAGATGTTTTGACCCCTTCAGCCTTTCCTTCAGTCTTTCTATAGTATAGATGTTTATGTTGGGCCTTCAGTCTTTCTATAGTATAGATGTTTATGTTGGGCCTTCAGCCTTTCTATAGTATAGATGTTTATGTTGACCCCTTCAGCCTTTCTATGGTATAGATGTTTATGTTGGGCCTTCAGCCTTTCTATGGTATAAATGTTTATGTTGGGCCTTCAGTCTTTCTATAGTATAGATGTTTATGTTGACCCCTTCAGTCTTTCTATAGTATAGATGTTTATGTTGACCCCTTCAGCCTTCAGTCTTTCTATAGTATAGATAGATGTTTATGTTGACCCCTTCAGTCTTTCATGTTGACCCCTTCAGCCTTTCTATAGTATAGATGTTTATGTTGGGCCTTCAGCCTTTCTATAGTATAGATGTTTATGTTGACCCCTTCAGTCTTTCTATAGGATAGATGTTTATGTTGACCCCTTCAGTCTTTCTATAGGATAGATGTTTATGTTGACCCCTTCAGTCTTTCTATAGTATAGATGTTTATGTTGGGCCTTCAGTCTTTCTATAGTATAGATGTTTATGTTGACCCCTTCAGTCTTTCTATAGGATAGATGTTTATGTTGACCCCTTCAGTCTTTCTATAGTATAGATGTTTATGTTGGGCCTTCAGTCTTTCTATAGTATAGATGTTTATGTTGACCCCTTCAGTCTTTCTATAGTATAGATGTTTATGTTGACCCCTTCAGTCTTTCTATAGTATAGATGTTTATGTTGGGCCTTCAGCCTTTCTATAGGATAGATGTTTATGTTGACCCCTTCAGTCTTTCTATAGTATAGATGTTTATGTTGGGCCTTCAGTCTTTCTATAGTATAGATGTTTATGTTGACCCCTTCAGTCTTTCTATAGTATAGATGTTTATGTTGGGCCTTCAGTCTTTCTATAGGATAGATGTTTATGTTGACCCCTTCAGTCTTTCTATAGGATAGATGTTTATGTTCACTATTCGAGTCTTACATTTTTTCTTCTGTAGTTTTTCTTTTCTTCTATTGGCGAGGACATGACAAATGACTGTTCTACTGTCCCCATGGCCCTGTTACTCTGCGCTAGGCGGAACAGAGCGTTTGTCCTTTAGTCAACACTTGCCTGTCACCTGTTCGCTGTCTCTCTCTCCCTCCCTTCTCTAACTTCCCCCCACCCCTCTCTCTCCCTCCATTTACCTCCTTCTGTCCCCCCCTTCTCTATCCCCCTCCCCTCTCTCTTTGTCCCCCTCCCCTCTCTCTTTCTCCTTCTGGCTGACAAGTTAAGCCCAAAGGGAGTCTCACTCGGCACTTCAGGGAGGGAGGGAGGCGCGTGGAGAAGAGGAGAGGAGAGGGGGATGAGTGAAAGGAAAGAAGCGGATTTGGGCTAAGAAATATTCTCTGCATCTTGATGTAGCATGCTGCTATGTCTTCCTGGTTCTCCTCCTCTGATTAACGGTTTGATCTCAGGAGTTTTCTCTTTCAGTTCCTGTCCTCTAATGTATGTGAGAAGGGCTGCCTCCTCTCTCTCTGTGGGCTGCACAAACCCAGACAGATGAAAGGGGATGCTGTGTTCTTCCCTGTGCTTCATGAACATTCAGTCTTTTTAACCCCCGGTTTGCACCCTGCACTGCATTCTGGTTAGTGCATTTTCGACTGCTGCAAGAGCATCTTTGATAATGGCCAGATCAGAGTGAACGTACGCACAGACATGAACCCTGTGTATTGACATTGGGATAAATATATTAGGACACAAATCTGTGTTTAATTCCTCTAAACAGCGGAGTCCATCGGCACTTCCTTATCTTTGTTCAATCTCTATCGCAGTCCTCACTGCCCTTTCCCACCTGGATAACAGGAACACCTATGTGAGAATGCTGTTCATTGACTACAGCTCAGCGTTCAACACCATAGTGCCCTCCAAGCCCATAACTAAACTCAGGACCCTGGGACTGAACACCTCCCTCTGCAACTGGATACTGGACTTCCTAGGATCCAGGCCCTAGGATCTACAAAAAGTTCTACAGCTGCCCCATTAAGAGCATATTGACTGGCTGCATCACCGCTTGGTATGGCAACTGATTGGCAAGGCAATACAGGGTGTAGTGCGTACATCACTGAGGCCGAGCTCCCTTCCATCCAGGACCTCTATACCAGACGGTGTCAGAGGAAGGCCCTAAAAATAGTTAAAGACTCCAGCCACCCTAGTTCTTTCTGCTACCTCACAGCCAGCGGTACCGGAGCGCCAAGTCTAGAACCAACAAGACCATGAACAGCTTCTACCTCCAAACCACAAGACTGCTAAATAGTTAGGTAAATAGTTACCTGGACTATATGCAGTGAGCCTTGTTGCACAAACTTTTTTTATTTCTTTTTTAAATATATATTTTTTAAAATTTTACCCCCTTTTTTCACCCCGATTTCGTAGTATGCAATTGTTTTTAGTAGTTACTATCTTGTCTCATCTCTACAACTCCCGTACGGACCCGAGACTGGTACCCCTTGTATATAGCCAAGTTATCATGACTCAGTACTGGTACCCCCTTTATATAGACAATTTATCATTACTCAGTACCGGTACCCCTTGTATATAACCAAGTTATCATTACTCAGTACCGGTACCCCTTGTATATAACCAAGTTATCATTACTCAGTACCGGTACCCCTTGTATATAACCAAGTTATCATTACTCAGTACTGGTACCCCTTGTATATAACCCAAGAAAAAGTTGTTAAAAGTTGTTATCATTACTCAGTACTGGTACCCCGTGTATATAGCCAAGTTATGATGACTCAGTACTGGTACCCCGTGTATATAACCAAGTTACCATTACTCAGTACTGGTACCCCTTACAGACAGTATAGACATGTTATCATGACTCAGTACTGGTACCCCTTGCAGACAGTATAGACATGTTATCATGACTCAGTACTGGTACTCCTTGCAGACAGTATAGACATGTTATCATGACTCAGTACTGGTACTCCTTGCAGACAGTATAGACATGTTATCATGACTCAGTACTGGTACCCCTTGCAGACAGTATAGACATGTTATCATGACTCAGTACTGGTACCCCTTGTAGACAGTATAGACATGTTATCATGACTCAGTACTGGTACCCCTTGTAGACAGTATAGACATGTTATCATGACTCAGTACTGGTACCCCTTGTAGACAGTATAGACATGTTATCATGACTCAGTACTGGTACCCCTTGTAGACAGTATAGACATGTTATCATGACTCAGTACTGGTACCCCTTGTAGACAGTATAGACATGTTATCATGACTCAGTACTGGTACTCCTTGCAGACAGTATAGACATGTTATCATGACTCAGTACTGGTACCCCTTGCAGACAGTATAGACATGTTATCATGACTCAGTACTGGTACTCCTTGCAGACAGTATAGACATGTTATCATGACTCAGTACTGGTACTCCTTGCAGACAGTATAGACATGTTATCATGACTCAGTACTGGTACCCCTTGCAGACAGTATAGACATGTTATCATGACTCAGTACTGGTACCCCTTGTAGACAGTATAGACATGTTATCATGACTCAGTACTGGTACCCCTTTAGACAGTATAGACATGTTATCATGACATGTTATCATAGACATGTTATCATGAGTACTGGTACCCCTTGTAGACAGTATAGACATGTTATCATGACTCAGTACTGGTACCCCTTGTAGACAGTATAGACATGTTATCATGACTCAGTACTGGTACTCCTTGCAGACAGTATAGACATGTTATCATGACTCAGTACTGGTACCCCTTGTAGACAGTATAGACATGTTATCATGACTCAGTACTGGTACCCCTTACAGACAGTATAGACATGTTATCATGACTCAGTACTGGTACCCCTTGTAGACAGTATAGACATGTTATCATGACTCAGTACTGGTACCCCTTGTAGACAGTATAGACATGTTATCATGACTCAGTACTGGTACCCCTTGTAGACAGTATAGACATGTTATCATGACTCAGTACTGGTACCCCTTGTAGACAGTATAGACATGTTATCATGACTCAGTACTGGTACCCCTTGTAGACAGTATAGACATGTTATCATGACTCAGTACTGGTACCCCTTGCAGACAGTATAGACATGTTATCATGACTCAGTACTGGTACCCCTTGTAGACAGTATAGACATGTTATCATGACTCAGTACTGGTACCCCTTGTAGACAGTATAGACATGTTATCATGACTCACTGGTACCCTAGACAGTACATGTTATCATGACCAGTACTGTACCCCTTGTAGACAGTATAGACATGTTATCATGACTCAGTACTGGTACCCCTTGTAGACAGTATAGACATGTTATCATGACTCAGTACTAGTACCCCTTGTAGACAGTATAGACATGTTATCATGACTCAGTACTGGTACCCCTTGTAGACAGTATAGACATGTTATCATGACTCAGTACTAGTACCCAGTATAGACATGTTATTGTAGACAGTATAGACATGTTATCATGACTCAGTACTGGTACCCCTTGTAGACAGTATAGACATGTTATCATGACTCAGTACTAGTACCCCTTGTAGACAGTATAGACATGTTATCATGACTCAGTACTGGTACCCCTTGTAGACAGTATAGACATGTTATCATGACTCAGTACTGGTACCCCTTGTAGACAGTATAGACATGTTATCATGACTCAGTACTGGTACCCCTTGTAGACAGTATAGACATGTTATCATGACTCAGTACTGGTACCCCTTGTAGACAGTATAGACATGTTATCATGACTCAGTACTGGTACCCCTTGTAGACAGTATAGACATGTTATCATGACTCAGTACTAGTACCCCTTGTAGACAGTATAGACATGTTATCATGACTCAGTACTGGTACCCCTTGTAGACAGTATAGACATGTTATCATGACTCAGTACTGGTACCCCTTGTAGACAGTATAGACATGTTATCATGACTCAGTACTGGTACCCCTTGTAGACAGTATAGACATGTTATCATGACTCAGTAGTACCCCTTGTAGACAGTATAGACATGTTATCATGACTCAGTACTAGTACAGTATAGACATGTTATCATGACTCAGTACTGGTACCCCTTGTAGACAGTATAGACATGTTATCATGACTCAGTACTGGTACCCCTTGTAGACAGTATAGACATGTTATCATGACTCAGTACTGGTACCCCTTGTAGACAGTATAGACATGTTATCATGACTCAGTACTGGTACCCCTTGTAGACAGTATAGACATGTTATCATGACTCATTCTGTATCTATTATTACTTTTATTATTAAGTGTTTAATAGTGTTTCTATTATTTCTCTCCTGTCTTTATCTCTGTATTGCTGGGAAGGGCCTGTATGTATTTTACTGTTAGTCCACCTGTTGTTTACAAAGCATGTGACAAATAACATGTACTTAAATGTGTCCATTGACTTGTTCCTTCTTCTTGGTATAGACTTAACAGTGAACACAACCTGTTTAATGTACATTCCTCATTAGTTAAAATTGTGGTGGGTTGTGTGTGTCTGTGTCTCTCTCTCTGTGTGTGTGTGTGTGTGTGTGTGTGTGTGTGTGTGTGTGTGTGTGTGTGTGTGTGTAAAGAGAAGAGAAAGGAGACGATGACAGGGAAAACCTGATGTTGTCAGAGTGAGCATGTTGTCATCCTGTTCTAATCTATAGAGGGAATTTATGAGGCGTTTGATGGGAAGCAACAGAAGATAAATGCTGTCAGATAGCCGATGGCAGGTGAACCATACATAAGCAGATAATGTGACAAGGAAGGTGTGTGTGTGTGTGTGTGTGTGTGTGTGTGACAAGGTTAGAAGTAAAAAAGGCTTTGCTAACTTGACATCAACAGCAATCCCATCAACTTTTCACCTCTGATAACTTCCTGTCCTTGTGGCATCCCTCCAATATGTGTATGAAGATGAACATATTTATATAATTTATTGTCCAATATATATATAATTTATCCCAAAATATGTATATAATTTATCCTCTAATATATGTATATAATTTATCCTCCAACATAAATATAATTTATCCTCTAATATATGTATATAATTTATCCCAAAATATGTATATAATTTATCCCAAAATATGTATATAATTTATCCCAAAATATGTATATAATTTATCCCAAAATATGTATATAATTTATCCTCTAATATATGTATATAATTTATCCTCCAATACATATATAATTTATCCTCCAATACATAT
Source organism: Oncorhynchus nerka (assembly GCF_034236695.1). Classification (NCBI taxonomy): domain Eukaryota; kingdom Metazoa; phylum Chordata; class Actinopteri; order Salmoniformes; family Salmonidae; genus Oncorhynchus; species Oncorhynchus nerka. Next base: position 250,820 of record NW_027040361.1, read on the forward strand.
ATAATTTATCCTCCAATACATATATAATTTATCCACCAATATTTATAGAATTTATCCTCAAAAGGGCGATTTTGCCCAGTGAGTTAGAAATGATCAATGGTATTAGTGATTAAAGTTCCTCATTCATGGAACTGATTTAACAACAAAATGCATTCTTTAGTCTGGTTGTTCTCTCTTAAGTATTTTTCCTGAAATATAACTTAGAAAAGAGAATGAACCTGCAGTAAAAATACAAGAAATGCAATGTATTTCAGGTTTATAAATCTACTAAAGGGAGAGCACATTGTTATACTCAATACCTAAAGGATGTGGAGGATTTATAAACCCTGTCTCCTTAGTGCTATTCTACACAATGTGTACAATTGGGAAGGAAAAAGCCAATCTAACAACAAATAATGAGGTTGGAAAACACATCACTACTGAGCACAGAATGGTTTAGGTTTATTTTGTGTGTGAATTGTAGAGGCATGAGACTCTGAGACCATATTGCACAGCTCCTATAGGGACAAAGGAACCATTAATGAAAGTCAGGCCTCGATATCCTGCAGTGTTTCTCTCCCAACTCCAACTCCACTGTTGGAACTTTTCAAATGACTGTTTGTTGATAAACTCCCAGCTTACATTGTGAACCATGCAGTGATGACGGTATATGACAAACCACCCAGTTGGTAAAGTGACTGATCGCATGATGTATTGTGGATATATATTTAATGGATATACATTATCACTGACTATAGTAATTTAAGACTCACCTAAAAAACTGTCAGAACAGCATTGGTTAAGATATAAAGTGAGAAATCCGTCTCTTGAAAAATCTGTCATTTTGTCCCTCGCTAAACAAAGTGGTCCAAATGGCACCCCACTTCCTTTCTAGTGCACTACTGTGCTTTGTTTTACCAGGGCCCATACTGCATGTCTCTGGTTAAACGTAGTGCCCTATAGGGAATAGGGTGCCATTTGGGACACAGTCAATGCATGAAGATATATGGGATGGGGATAATTAAAACAATCTCCCCATCCAATAACAGCAGCAGCAATTTTATTTGACCTTTATTTAACTAAGCAAGTCAGTTAAGAACAAATTCTTATTTTCAATGACAGCCTAGGAACAGTGGGTTAACTGTTCCTAGGAGGAATACGATGTATTGTCATTGCTGCCGAGTTAAGACACTTCTTTGTACTTTAACAAATGACTGAAATATTCCTAAAAGTTTTGAAAGGTACAATATCTTGTTTCTTAAGACTTAACAACTCATAAGGATAAAATAGTTAAAAATAAATACAAATGAACGTATCATTAAAAGGTCCTGGGAAACCATGGTGACCAACAGTATATACCAAGTATGACTTTATATCAGGGACGGATGTGGTTAGTGAATGGCATATCTCTAACGTGTTAACCTTAACAAGAGGACATTTTTAAACACAACCTCATTGGTTTCCATAGAAAAGACGGAATAGATTTGTGACCAACTGAAAGCTGACTCACAGCAACAGGTGGCTTTTGTGTGTGTCACAAATGGCACCCTATTCCCTACGTAGTGCACTATGGGGCCTGGTCAAGAGTGGTGGACTATATAGGGAATAGGGTGTTATATTTGGGACTCATCCAATCTCTCTGAGAAGTCATGACTGGAATGGATGCGTTGTGCAGCTTCAAAGGGATTCATCTGCAGCTGAGAATAGCTGTTCCATTAACTCCAGTGTGGCTCAGCTGGTAAGAGCGTGAAGCTTGAAACGCCAGGGTCACGGGTTTGATTCCTGCTGGCGGTCATAAAGGCTACACTCAAATGTATGCACTCACTGTACTGTGAGACACTTTGTATAAAAGCATCTGATAAAATTTACAGCGAGTATACAAAACATTAGGAACATTTGCTCTTTCCATGACAGACTGACCAGATGAAATCGGAAGTTAACATACACTTAGGTTGGAGTCATTAAAACTCATTTTTCAACCACTCCACAAAATTCTTGTTAACAAACTATAGTTTTGGCAAGTCGGTTAGGACATCTACTTTGTGTTTGACACAAGTAATTTTTCCAACAATTGTTTACAGACAGATTATTTCACTGTATCACAATTCCAGTAGGTCAGAAGTTTACATACACTAAGTTGACTGTGCCTTTAAACAGCTTGGAAAATTCCAGAAAATTATGTCATGGCTTTAGAAGCTTCTGATAGGATAATTTACATAATTTACATAATTTGAGTCAATTGGAGGTGTACCAGTGGATGTTTTTCAAGGCCTACCTTCAAACTCAGTGCCTCTTTGCTTGACATCATGGGAAAATCAGCCAAGACCTCAGAATAAGATTTGTAAACCTCCACAAGTCTGGTTCATCCTTGGGAGCAATTTGCAAACACCTGAAGGTACCATGTTCATCTGTACAAACAATAGTACGCAAGTATAAACACCATGGGACCACGCAGCCGTCATACCTCTCACGAAGTAGAAGCTTTCTGTCTCCTAGAGATGAATGTACTTTGGTGCGAAAAGTGCAAATCAATCCCAGAACAACAGCAAAGGACCTTGTGAAGATGCCGGAGTAAACAAGTACAAAAGTATTTATATCCACAGTAAAACAAGTCCTATATCGACATAAGCTGAAAGGCCGCTCAGCAAGGAAGTAGCAACTGCTCCAAAACCTTCATGAAAAAGCCAGACTACGGTTTACAACTGATCTTTTGATATTTGCGAGGACTATGACCTATGCACAGATCTTTACAGGAAACCAACTGATCCTCCTTGAGTCAAGCATTGTTGACCACATACCTCCTGCACAATGTGCCAACTGCTCCAAAACCTTCATGAAAAAGCCAGACTACGGTTTGCAACTGCACATGGGGACAAAGATCTGTCACGTTCGTCATGACGAGGAGACCAAGGCGCAGCGTGATTGGAATACATTCTTCTTTTATTTAACGAAGAACACTTAAACAAACAAAACATGCCGCTATAAACAACAAGTGCTGACATGCAACTACACATAGACAACAACCCACAAAACCAAAATGGCAACCTAAATAGGATCCCCAATCAGAGACAACGATAAACAGCTGCCTCTGATTGGGAACCAATTCAGGCCACCATAGACCTACATATACCTAGACAAAACAAAACCCCATAAATATACAAAAAACCCTAGACAAGTCAAAAACACACATACCACCCTTGTCACACCCTGACCTAACCAAAATAATAAAGGAAACAAAGATAACTAAGGTCAGGGCGTGACAAGATCATACTTTTTGGAGAAATGTTCTCTGGTCTGATGAAACAAAAATAGAACTGTTTGGCCATAATGACCATTCTTATGTTTGGAGGAAAAAGGGGGAGGCTTGTAAGCCGAGGAACACCATCCCAACCGTGAAGCACTGGGGTGGCAGCATCATGTTGTGGGGGTGCTTTACTGCAGGAGGGACTGGTGCACTTCACAAAATAGATGGCTTCATGAGGGAGGAAAATTATGTGGATATATTGAAGCAACATCTCAAGACATCAGTCAGGAAGTTAAAGCTTGGTCACAAATGGGTCTTCCAAATGGACAATGACCCCAAGCATACTTCCAAAGTTGTGACAAAATGGCTTATATTGTCGTGGCCATCACAAAGCGAGCAAGGAGGCCTACAAACCTGACTCAGTTACACCAGCTCTGTCAGGAGAAATGGGCCAAAATTCACCCAACTTAGTGTGGGTGTCACGCCCTGGTCTTAGTATTTTGTGTTTTCTTTATTATTTTGGTCAGGCCAGGGTGTGACATGGGTTATATATGTGGTGTGTTTTGTCTAGGTTTTTTTTGTAGGTTATGGGATTGTGGTTAGTGGGGTTGTCTTGAATAGTCTATGGTTGCCTGGAGTGGTTCTCAATCAGAGGCAGGTGTTTATCGTTGTCTCTGATTGGGAACCATATTTAGGCAGCCATATTCTTTGAGTGTTTCGTGGGTGATTGTTCCTGTATCTGTGTTTGTTTGCACCAGATAAGGCTGTTTAGGTTTTTCACGTTACGTTTATTGTTTTGTATTGTTCGTGTTTATCTTTTATTAAAGATGTATCTAAATAACCACGCTGCATTTTGGTCCTCCTCTCCTTCGACGGAAGAAAACTAACAGAATCACCCACCACAACAGGACCAAGCGGCGTGGTGACAGGCAGCGGCAGCAGGAGCAGCGAAGTATGGAATATACGACTTAGGAGGAAATAGACAGGTGGGCGGTCGACCCAGGGAGAGTGCTGGAGCCCGCCTGGGATTCGCTGGAGCAGTGCGAGGAGGGTTATAGGAGAATGGAGTTGGCGAGACGAACACGGCGGCGTGGATGGAAGCCCGAGAGTCAGCCCCAAACATTTATTGGGGGGGGACACAGGGAGAGTGTGGCAGTCAGGAGTCAGACCTGAGCCAACTCCCCCTGTTTATCGTAAGGAGCCAAGGAGGAAACCAGAACCAGAGCCGGTGTTGGAGGTGAGCGAAGCAGAGACTGTGAAGGAGTTAATGGGGAAATTGGAGGAGAGAGTTATGAGGGAGTTGCTGTGTTGGTGCATGAGGCACGGAATTCATCCGACGGAGCGTGTCGGTGATTTGATAGCACCTGGGACAGCGCTCCATACTCGTCCTGAGGTGTGTACTAGTCGGCTGGTGAAGATTGTGCTAGCCTCACGCACCAGGCCTCCTGTGCACCTCCCTAGCCTTGCACGTCCTGTGCCAGCTCAGCGCTACAGTGCGCATAGCAGTGCTAACCGTGGCGGGCGTGGTACTGGTCAGGCACCGTGTTATGCGGTGGAACGCACGGTGTCCCCAGTACACGTGCTTAGCCCGGTACGCTGCATCTCAGCTCCTCACATCTGCCGGGCTAGGGTGAAGATCCAGCCAGGGCGGTTGGTGCCAGCCCTGCTCTCAAGATCTCCAGTACGCCTTCACGGTCCGGTCCATCCTGTGCCACCTCCACACACCAGCCCTCCGGTGGCAGCTCACCGCACCAGGCTTCCTGTGCGTGTTCTCGGCCCAGTACCACCAGTGCCAGCACCACGCATCAGGCCTACAGTGCGCTTCGCCTGTCCAGCGCTGCCAGAGCCTTCCTCCTCTCCAGCGCTGCCGGAGTCTCCCGCCTGTTCAGCGCTGCAAGGAGATTCCAGTCTGCAAGGAGCTGCCAGTCTGCAAGGAGCTGCCAGTCTGCATGGAGCAGCCAGAGCCGCCAGTCTGCATGGAGCAGCCAGAGCCGCCAGTCAGCATGGAGCAGCCAGAGCCGCCAGTCAGCATGGAGCAGCCAGAGCCGCCAGTCAGCATGGAGCAGCCAGAGCCGCCAGTCAGCATGGATCCGCCAGAGCCGCCAGTCAGCCAGGATCTGACAGTCAGCCAGGATCCACCAGTCAGCCAGGATCTGCCAGAGCCGCCAGTCAGCCAGGATCTGCCAGAGTCATCAACCTGCCTGAGCTTCCTCTCAGTCCCGAGCTTCCCCTCAGTCCCGAGCTACTCCTCAGTCCCGAGCTACCCCTAGGTTATGGGATTGTGGTTAGTGGGGTTGTCTAGAAAAGTCTATGGTTGCCTGGAGTGGTTCTCAATCAGAGGCAGGTGTTTATCGTTGTCTCTGATTGGGAACCATATTTAGGCAGCCATATTCTTTGAGTGTTTCGTGGGTGATTGTTCCTGTATCTGTTTGTTTGCACCAGATAAGGCTGTTTATGTTTTTCACGTTACGTTTATTGTTTTGTATTGTTCGTGTTTATATTTTTATTAAAGATGTATCTAAATAACCATGCTGCATTTTGGTCCTCCTCTCCTTCGACGGAAGAAAACCGTAACAGTGGGAAGGTTGTGGAAGGCTACCAGAAACGTTTGACCCAAGTTATACAATTTAAAGGCAATGCTACCAAATACTAATTGAGTGTATGTAAACTTCTGACCCACTGGGAATGGATGAAAGAAATAAAAGCTGAAAGAAATAATTTGCTCTACTATTATTCTGACATTTCACATTCTTAAAATAAAATGGTGATCCTAAAACAGGGAATTTTTACTAGGATTAAATGTCAGGAATTGTGGAAAACTGAGTTTAAATGTATTTGGCTAAGGTGTATGCAAACTTCCGACTTCAACTGTATGATCACTTGTTAAATCCACTTCAATCAGTGTAGATGAAGGGGAGGAGACAGGTTAAAGTAACACACTGCTTGGAGTAACCCTGGATTGTAAACTGTCATGGTCAAAACATTTTGATACAACAGTATCTAGGATGGGGAGAAGTCTGTCCATAATAAAGCGCTGCTCTGCATTCTTAACAACACTATCAACAAGGCAGGCCCTGCAGGCCCTAGTTTTGTCGCACCTTGACTACTGTTCAGTCGTGTGGTCTGGTGACACAAAGAGGGACTTTGCAATTGTCTCAGAATAGGGCAGCAGAGAGATTCACTTCATCACTATTTGTATTCATGAGAGTTATTGACATGTTGAATGCACACAGCTGTCTATTTGAACTATTGGCACACAGCTCGGACACCCATACATACCCCAAAAGACATGCCACAAGAGGTCTATTCACAGTCCCCAAGTCCAGAACAGACTATGGGAGGCGCTCAGTACTACATAGAGCCATGACTACAAGTAACTGATGCAAAGCAGTAAAATTAGATTTAAAAACCAGATAAAAACAGATATAAAAACCACCATACGGAACAGCGTGGACTGTGAAGCAACACAAACATTGGCACAGACATATGCATACACAATAACGCACTATACACACACACACACATGGATTTAGTACTGTAGATATGTGGTAGTGGTGGAGTAGGGGCCTGAGGACACAGAGTGTGTTGTGAAATCTGTGAATGTATTGTAATGTTTTTAAAATGGTATAACCTGCTATAATTTTGGTGGACCCCAGGAAGAGTAGCTGCTGCTTGGGGATCCATAATAAATACAAATACAAAGAAGGATTTTTAAGCCATGAGTCAATTGAGAAACGGATGGTATATGTGTGCCATTCAGACGGTGAATGGGCAAGACAAAAGATTTAAGTGCCTTTGAATGGGGTATGGTAGTAGGTGCCAAGCACAACGGTTTGTGTCAAAAAATGTTTTTCATGCTCAATAGTTTCTTGTATGTATCAAGAATGGTTCACCAACCAAAGGACATCCATTCAACTTTACACAACTGTGGGAAGCATTGGAGTCAACATGGGCCAGCAGTCCTGAGCATATCAAACAATAGGAACACCTTCCTAATATTGAGTTGCAACCCCCCCCTTTTCCCCTCAGAACAGCCTCAATTCGTCAGGCTATGGACCCTACAAGGTGTCGAAATCATTCCACAGGACAACTCAGTATATATTAAAAAGTTGCTACAACTTCACTGAGGGGTAACTCTACATCTTTCCAACCAATGCAATTCCTGAATACAATCATTATAATAATATAACAAATACAAGTTAGCATTTTTATCCAAAGCGACCAGGAGTTCCAGATTCACGATGCAATCTGACACACGTCAAATCAGTTTCCTTGATCTTTTGATATTTGCGAGGACTATGACCTATGCACCGATCTTTACAGGAAACCAACTGATCGCAATAGTTTGTTGAGGACTGAAAGCTGTCACACGCCTCCCTTGAAACACCGTTATAACCAATTCTGTTGAATCAGAAGAACCTGCAAAAAACAACCACACATTGCCTTTGATCTGAAACCATTCCTGTGATTATTGTGTTTTTGTAAATAATATTGTGTTTAATTATGATGAAATTGTATCTATGATCGTCTGATATCCATTCATGCTTTTTTAATATGTATTATGGATATTTCTAAATTGACCAATGATATCATGCCACAGTCGGTCATGATTACAAACACCTGCACAAGTCCAATGAAATCCTGAAGACAGCTTGCTGTTGAAACGTTGGTGAATAATACATGATTGCGTCAGAGCTCTTGGAGTCGGCAGCTTCTCCTTGTCTTCTGAAGTTTCCATAGTGACTCACAGTAAAGTGAGTGCGTACATCTTTGTGAACATGGTATATAGTGCATCGTGCATGAATACATCTTTGTGAACATGGTATATAGTGCATCGTGCATGAATACATCTTTGTGAACATGGTATATAGTGCATAGTGCATGAATACATCTTTGTGAACATGGTATATAGTGCATCGTGCATGAATACATGTTTGTGAACATGGTATATAGTGCATCGTGCATGAATACATCTTTGTGAACATGGTGTATAGTGCATAGTGCATGAATACATCTTTGTGAACATGGTATATAGTGCATCGTGCATGAATACATCTTTGTGAACATGGTGTATAATGCATCGTGCATGAATACATTTTACAAAGGGGTGGTCACGGGAATCAAACCCACTATGCTGCATCTTTGTCCACATACAACAATCACGTTAAAACACAGTTTTTCTTTGATGAATCGGTAACGCTTCATTTTAACTGTTTAAATATAGGATGTATATTTCAAACAAAGTGTTTTCCAGAAAAATAAATACATTGAAAGCTACATCTCAGAGTAATAATTGGTGTTAACTGTTTACTGTAAACAGAATGACCTTAGTTTGATACTCAAAAAGAGCTAACACTTTACTTGATACCCAGCGTCATAACATGTCATAACAGCTGTCATAACATGTCATAACAGCTGACATAACATGTCATAACCTGTCATAATATGGTCATAACACTGTCATGACACATATATTTAGAACTGTTATGACATATATTGAGTTATTTTATGGCTGGTTATGACACCTACATACGAGTGTTAAAACCCACAAAACAAAACATTCCATTACACCATAGTCTACGTGTCAACAGTACGTTTATGTTATATATTTAATTGCCCATATTAAATTACAATTGTACTGTAATTACGTACAGATTGTTGTCGGACATGCACCTATCCCAGTTCTCTGTTTCTGGTGACTGGGATGAATGCAGTAGCAGATTTCAGGAGCAGGACAAGACACTGATGACTGACATAAGGGCATGTACGTGACAGGCCTATCTGGATTATATGATTATGATGGTCATAATGCTTCTTGACAGTGTCAAAGTGTATTTTCTTCATGTTATTTAAAATATGTTGAAAAGAAAAATGTCTGTAAAAAATGATTTACAGCATCAACAAAGGACTTAAGAAACTTTCAAAGGAAAGAGAACTTCTTGGCAGGGAAAAATACATGTAAATAAATGTGGGTTTTGACCCTCTTATATAGGTGTCATTAACCAGCCATAAAATAACACAATATGTCACAACAGATGTAAGTATATGGGTCATGACACTGTTATGACCATATTATGACAGGTTATGTCAGCTGTTATGACATATTATGACAGGTTATGTCAGCTGTTATGACATATTATGACATGGTTAGGACCGTGTCAAGTAGAGTGTTACCAAGAAAGATTATGACAGGTTATGTCAGCTGTTATGACATATTATGACAGGTTATGTCAGCTGTTATGACATATTATGACATGGTTAGGATCGTGTCATAACATGTTATGACGCTGGTTGTCAAGTAGAGTGTTACCAAGAAAGATCATTCTGGTCTTTCCTCCAGTACTTTGCTGCAAACAATTCATCTTTTATTCATATTCCTTGTGTCAGCCTAATTCTTCTCATCGCCTCATTGTTGAATAATTAATATAGTTTAACTGTATTCTCACAACAATGTTATCTGATAATGTAACTCATGAACATAGCTTATTTAACATTATGAATGTTCATAACAGATTTGCAGCTTCATTTAGAGAAAACGATAAGATAAATTAACCATTCAAAATCATATACACTGAAAGACTAAAGGCTTCATCACCTTGCTACTTTGTTGCACCTTAATCTTCTCTAGTAGCTCCAGAAAACATCGATCCGAAGCACTTGTCACTATTGTACTTTGTACTGCATTGGTGCATTGTGTTTCTGGGTTTTGCTCGTATCATGTTGTTTTCAGTTCTCCTCTGTAAAAGGGATTCTCAAATATCAACGCAATCTCCTGATTAAAACAAAGGAAACAAAAGTGGAATGCCGTGCTTGTACTTACTGTAGAGGATGGTGCCCTGTGTAGCTCTGGTTTTGACAGTCAGATACAGGGTAACAGTGGTGTCTTTGGCAGGGTGAGAGGGATCCGCGCTGGCACCAGGAGACTGCAGCAGAGAGCCAAGGGGAGGCAGCTCCAGGTACGACGTGCCGTTGAAAGAGGGGATGAATATTGTGGTATCTGAAAAGAAAAACATTCATTATACAATTATTCTTGACTTGAATGAAATCAAACAAATCAATCAAACACTAATTGGTCATTATTCTATATTAAAACATCCTCGTGACATTACATACAGCAGGACTAAAACTAATTGGTCATTATTCTATATTAAAACATCCCCATGACATCACATACAGCAGGACTAAAACTAATAGGTCATTATTCTATGTTAAAACATCCCTGTGACATCACATACAGCAGGACTAAAACTAATAGGTCATTATTCTATATTAAAACATCCCCGTGACATCACATACAGCAGGACTAAAACTAACAGGTCATTATTCTATATTAAAACATCCCCGTGACATCACATACAGCAGGACTAAAACTAATAGGTCATTATTCTATATTAAAACATCCCCGTGACATCACATACAGCAGGACTAAAACTAATAGGTCATTATTCTATATTAAAACATCCCCGTGACATCACATACAGCAGGACTAAAACTAATAGGTCATTATTCGATATTAAAACATCCCTGTGACATCACATACAGCAGGACTAAAACTAATAGGTCAGTATTCTATATTAAAACATCCCTGTGACATCACATACAGCAGGACTA
>NW_027040362.1:0-97168 GCF_034236695.1 Oncorhynchus nerka
GAACATAACACACAGGACTCAAAACACACCACACAGGACTCAGAACACACAGGGCTCAGAACACAACACACAGGACTCAGAACACACAGGACTCAGAACACAACACACAGGACTCAGAACACAGCACACAGGACTCAGAACACAGCACACAGGACTCAGAACACAGCACACAGGACTCAGAACACACATGGCTCAGAACACAACACACAGGACTCAGAACACACAGGACTCAGAACACACAGGGCTCAGAACACAACACACAGGACTCAGAACACACCACACAGGACTCAGAACACACCACACAGGACTCAGAACACACCATACAGGACTCAGAACACAAAGGACTCAGAACACAACACACAGGACTCAGAACACACCACACATGACTCAGAAGACAGGACTCAGAACACACAGGACTCAGAACACGTCACACAGGACTCAGAACACATCACACAGGACTCAGAACACACAGGACTCAGAACACACCATACAGGACTCAGAACACACAGGACTCAGAACACACAGGACTCAGAACACACAGGACTCAGAACATAACACACAGGACTCAAAACACACCACACAGGACTCAGAACACACAGGGCTCAGAACACAACACACAGGACTCAGAACACACCACACATGACTCATAATACACAGGACTCAGAACACACCACACAGGACTCAGAACACACAGGACTCAGAACACACCATACAGGACTCAGAACACACAGGACTCAGAACACACAGGACTCAGAACACACAGGACTCAGAACATAACACACAGGACTCAAAACACACCACACAGGACTCAGAACACACAGGGCTCAGAACACACCACACAGGACTCAGAACACAGGACTCAGAACACACAGGACTCAGAACACAACACACAGGACTCAGAACACACAGGACTCAGAACACACCACACATGACTCAGAATACACAAGACTCAGAACACACCACACATGACTCAGAAGATAGGACTCAGAACCCACAGGACTCAGAACACGTCACACATGACTCAGAACACATCACACAGGACTCAGAACACACAGGACTCAGAACACACCACACATGACTCAGAACACACAGGACTCAGAACACACCACACAGGACTCAGAACACACAGGACTCAGAACACACCATACAGGACTCAGAACACACAGGACTCAGAACACACAGGACTCAGAACATAACACACAGGACTCAAAACACACCACACAGGACTCAGAACACACAGGGCTCAGAACACAACACACAGGACTCAGAACACACAGGACTCAGAACACACCACACATGACTCAGAATACACAGGACTCAGAACACACCACACAGTACTCAGAACACACAGGACTCAGAACACACCATACAGGACTCAGAACACACAGGACTCAGAACACACAGGACTCAGAACACACAGGACTCAGAACATAACACACAGGACTCAAAACACACCACACAGGACTCAGAACACACAGGGCTCAGAACACAACACACAGGACTCAGAACACACAGGACTCAGAACACAACACACAGGACTCAGAACACAGCACACAGGACTCAGAACACAGCACACAGGACTCAGAACACAGCACACAGGACTCAGAACACACATGGCTCAGAACACAACACACAGGACTCAGAACACACAGGACTCAGAACACACAGGGCTCAGAACACAACACACAGGACTCAGAACACACCACACAGGACTCAGAACACACCACACAGGACTCAGAACACACAGGACTCAGAACACACCATACAGGACTCAGAACACAAAGGACTCAGAACACAACACACAGGACTCAGAACACACCACACATGACTCAGAAGACAGGACTCAGAACACACAGGACTCAGAACACGCAACAGGACTCAGAACACATCACACAGGGACTCAGAACACACAGGGACTCAGAACACACCATACAGGACTCAGAACACACAGGGACTCAGAACACACAGGACTCAGAACACACAGGACTCAGAACATAACACACAGGACTCAAAACACACCACACAGGACTCAGAACACACAGGGCTCAGAACACAACACACAGGACTCAGAACACACCACACATGACTCATAATACACAGGACTCAGAACACACCACACAGGACTCAGAACACACAGGACTCAGAACACACCATACAGGACTCAGAACACACAGGACACAGAACACACAGGACTCAGAACACACAGGACTCAGAACATAACACACAGGACTCAAAACACACCACACAGGACTCAAAACACACCACACAGGACTCAGAACACACAGGGCTCAGAACACAACACACAGGACTCAGAACACACAGGACTCAGAACACACAGGACTCAGAACACACAGGACTCAGAACACACAGGACTCAGAACACAACACACAGGACTCAGAACACAGCACACAGGACTCAGAACACACAGGGCTCAGAAACAACACACAGGACTCAGAAACACACCATACCAGAACACACAGGACACAGAACACACAGGGTTCAGAACACACAGGGCAACAGAACACACAGGACTCAGAACACACAGGACTCAGAACACACCACACAGGACTCAAAACACACCACACAGGACTCAAAACACACCACACAGGACTCAGAACACACAGAACTCAGACCACACCACACAGGACTCAGAACACACAGGGTTCAGAACACAACACACAGGACTCAGAACACACAGGACTCAGAACACAGGACTCAGAACACACAGGACTCAGAACACACAGGGACAACACACAGGACTCAGAACACACAGGACTCAGAACACAACACACAGGACTCAGAACACACAGGACTCAGAACACACCACACATGACTCAGAATACACAAGACTCAGAACACACCACACATGACTCAGAAGATAGGACTCAGAACACACAGGACTCAGAACACGTCACACAGTACTCAGAACACATCACACAGGACTCAGAACACACAGGACTCAGAACACACCACACATGACTCAGAACACACAGGACTCAGAACACACAGGACTCAGAAGACACCACACAGGACTCAGAACACACAGGGCTCAGAAAACAACACACAGGACTCAGAACACACCATACTCAGAACACACAGGACACAGAACACACAGGGTTCAGAACACAGTCCCCAGAACACACAGGACTCAGAACACACCATACAGGACTCAAGACACACAGGACTCAGAACACACAGGACCTCAGAACACACAGGACTCAGAACATAACACACAGGACTCAAAACACACCACACAGGACTCAAAACACACCACACAGGACTCAGAACACACAGGGCTCAGAACACAACACAGGACTCAGAACACACAGGACTCAGAACACAACAGACAGGACGAGAACACAGCACACAGGACTCAGAACACACAGGGCTCAGAACACAACACACAGGACTCAGAACACAGGACTCAGAACACACCACACATGACTCAGAACACACAGGACTCAGAACACACCACACATGACTCAGAACACATCACACAGGACTCAGAACACACAGGACTCAGAACACACCACACATGACTCAGAACACACAGGACTCAGAACACACCACACAGGACTCAGAACACACAGGACTCAGAACACACCATACAGGACTCAGAACACACAGGACTCAGAACACACAGGACTCAGAACATAACACACAGGACTCAAAACACACCACACATGACTCAGAACACACAGGACTCAGAACACAACACACAGGACTCAGAACACACAGGACTCAGAACACACCACACATGACTCAGAATACACAGGACTCAGAACACACCACACAGTACTCAGAACACACAGGACTCAGAACACACCATACAGGACTCAGAACACACAGGACTCAGAACACACAGGACTCAGAACACACAGGACTCAGAACATAACACACAGGACTCAAAACACACCACACAGGACTCAGAACACACAGGGCTCAGAACACAACACACAGGACTCAGAACACACAGGACTCAGAACACAACACACAGGACTCAGAACACACACACAGGGACTCAGAACACAGCACACAGGACTCAGAACACAGCACACAGGACTCAGAACACACATGGCTCAGAACACAACACACAGGACTCAGAACACACAGGACTCAGAACACACAGGGCTCAGAACACAACACACAGGACTCAGAACACACCACACAGGACTCAGAACACACCACACAGGACTCAGAACACACAGGACTCAGAACACACCATACAGGACTCAGAACACAAAGGACTCAGAACACAACACACAGGACTCAGAACACACCACACATGACTCAGAAGACAGGACTCAGAACACACAGGACTCAGAACACGTCACACAGGACTCAGAACACATCACACAGGACTCTGAACACACAGGACTCAGAACACACCATACAGGACTCAGAACACACAGGACTCAGAACACACAGGACTCAGAACACACAGGACTCAGAACATAACACACAGGACTCAAAACACACCACACAGGACTCAGAACACACAGGGCTCAGAACACACACACAGGACTCAGAACACACAGGACAGGACTCAGAACACACAGGACTCAGAACACACAGGACTCAGAAACACCATACAGGACTCAGAACATAACACACAGGACTCAAACACACCACACAGGACTCAAAACACACCACACAGGACTCAGAACACACAGGACTCAGAACACAACACAGGACTCAGAACACACAGGACTCAGAACACACAGGACTCAGAACACACAGGACTCAGAACACACAGGACTCAGAACACAACACACAGGACTCAGAACACAGCACACAGGACTCAGAACACACAGGGCTCAGAAAACAACACACAGGACTCAGAACACACCATACTCAGAACACACAGGACACAGAACACACAGGGTTCAGAACACACAGGGCAACAGAACACACAGGACTCAGAACACACAGGACTCAGAACACACCACACAGGACTCAAAACACACCACACAGGACTCAAAACACACCACACAGGACTCAGAACACACAGAACTCAGACCACACCACACAGGACTCAGAACACACAGGGTTCAGAACACAACACACAGGACTCAGAACACACAGGACTCAGAACACAGGACTCAGAACACACAGGACTCAGAACACACAGGGACAACACACAGGACTCAGAACACACAGGACTCAGAACACAACACACAGGACTCAGAACACACAGGACTCAGAACACACCACACATGACTCAGAAGATAGGACTCAGAACACACAGGACTCAGAACACGTCACACAGTACTCAGAACACATCACACAGGACTCAGAACACACAGGACTCAGAACACACCACACATGACTCAGAACACACAGGACTCAGAACACACCACACAGGACTCAGAACACACAGGACTCAGAACACACCATACAGGACTCAGAACACACAGGACTCAGAACACACAGGACTCAGAACACACAGGACTCAGAACATAACACACAGGACTCAAAACACACCACACAGGACTCAGAACACACAGGGCTCAGAACACAACACACAGGACTCAGAACACACAGGACTCAGAACACACCACACATGACTCAGAATACACAGGACTCAGAAGACACCACACAGGACTCAGAACACACAGGGCTCAGAAAACAACACACAGGACTCAGAACACACCATACTCAGAACACACAGGACACAGAACACACAGGGTTCAGAACACACAGGGCCCAGAACACACAGGACTCAGAACACACCATACAGGACTCAGAACACACAGGACTCAGAACACACAGGACTCAGAACACACAGGACTCAGAACATAACACACAGGACTCAAAACACACCACACAGGACTCAAAACACACCACACAGGACTCAGAACACACAGGGCTCAGAACACAACACACAGGACTCAGAACACACAGGACTCAGAACACAGACAGGACTCAGAACACACCACACAGGACTCAGAACACACAGGGCTCAGAACACAACACACAGGACTCAGAACACAGGACTCAGAACACACCACACATGACTCAGAACACACCACACAGGACTCAGAACACACAGGACTCAGAACACACAGGACTCAGAACACACAGGACTCAGAACACAACACACAGGACTCAGAACACAGCACACAGGACTCAGAACACACAGGGCACAACAGACTCAGAACACACCATACTCAGAACACACAGGACACAGAACACACAGGGTTCAGAACACACAGGGCAACAGAACACACAGGATTCAGAACACACAGGACTCAGAACACACAGGACTCAGAACACACAGGACTCAGAACACACAGGACTCAGAACACACATGACTCAGAACACACCACACAGGACTCAGAACACACAGGACTCAGAACACACAGGACTCAGAACACACAGGACTCAGAACACACAGGACTCAGAACACAACACACAGGACTCAGAACACAGCACACAGGACTCAGAATACACAAGACTCAGAACACACCACACATGACTCAGAAGATAGGACTCAGAACACACAGGACTCAGAACACACAGGACTCAGAACACACAGGACTCAGAACATAACACACAGGACTCAAAACACACCACACAGGACTCAAAACACACCACACAGGACTCAGAACACACAGGGCTCAGAACACAACACACAGGACTCAGAACACACAGGGCTCAGAACACAACACACAGGACTCAGAACACACAGGACTCAGAACACAACAGACAGGACGCAGAACACAACACACAGGACTCAGAACACAGGACTCAGAACACACCACACATGACTCAGAACACACCACACAGGACTCAGAACACACAGGACTCAGAACACACAGGACTCAGAACACACAGGACTCAGAACACAACACACAGGACTCAGAACACAGCACACAGGACTCAGAACACACAGGGCTCAGAAAACAACACACAGGACTCAGACTCAGAACACACAGGACACAGAACACACAGGGTTCAGAACACACAGGGCAACAGAACACACAGGATTCAGAACACACAGGACTCAGAACACACAGGACTCAGAACACACAGGGCTCAGAACACACCACACAGGACTCAGAACACACAGGACTCAGACCACACCATACAGGACTCAGAACACACAGGACTCAGAACACACCACACATGACTCAGAATACACAGGACTCAGAAGACACCACACAGGACTCAGAACACACAGGGCTCAGAAAACAACACACAGGACTCAGAACACACCATACTCAGAACACACAGGACACAGAACACACAGGGTTCAGAACACACAGGGCCCAGAACACACAGGACTCAGAACACACCATACAGGACTCAGAACACACAGGACTCAGAACACACAGGACTCAGAACACACAGGACTCAGAACATAACACACAGGACTCAAAACACACCACACAGGACTCAAAACACACCACACAGGACTCAGAACACACAGGGCTCAGAACACAACACACAGGACTCAGAACACACAGGGCTCAGAACACAACACACAGGACTCAGAACACAGGACTCAGAACACACCACACATGACTCAGAACACACCACACTGGACTCAGAACACACAGGACTCAGAACACACAGGACTCAGAACACACAGGACTCAGAACACACAGGACTCAGAACACAACACACAGGACTCAGAACACAGCACACAGGACTCAGAACACACAGGGCTCAGAAAACAACACACAGGACTCAGAACACACCATACTCAGAACACACAGGACACAGAACACACAGGGTTCAGAACACACAGGGCAACAGAACACACAGGATTCAGAACACACAGGACTCAGAACACACAGGACTCAGAACACACAGGGCTCAGAACACACCACACAGGACTCAGAACACACAGGACTCAGAACACACCACACAGGACTCAGAACACACCACACAGGACTCAGAACTCAGAACACACCATACAGGACTCAGAACACACAGGACTCAGAACATACAGGACTCAGAACACACCACACAGGACTCAGAACACACAGGACTCAGAACACACCATACAGGACTCAGAACACACAGGACTCAGAACACACCACACATGACTCAGAATACACAGGACTCAGAAGACACCACACAGGACTCAGAACACACAGGGCTCAGAAAACAACACACAGGACTCAGAACACACCATACTCAGAACACACAGGACACAGAAACACACAGGGGTTCAGAACACACAGGGCCCAGAACACACAGGACTCAGAACACACCATACAGGACTCAGAACACACAGGACTCAGAACACACAGGACTCAGAACACACAGGACTCAGAACATAACACACAGGACTCAAAACACACCACACAGGACTCAAAACACACCACACAGGACTCAGAACACACAGGGCTCAGAACACAGCACACAGGACTCAGAACACACAGGGCTCAGAACACAACACACAGGACTCAGAACACAGGACTCAGAACACACCACACATGACTCAGAACACACCACACAGGACTCAGAACACACAGGACTCAGAACACACAGGACTCAGAACACACAGGACTCAGAACACACAGGACTCAGAACACAACACACAGGACTCAGAACACAGCACACAGGACTCAGAACACACAGGGCTCAGAAAACAACACACAGGACTCAGAACACACCATACTCAGAACACACAGGACACAGAACACACAGGGTTCAGAACACACAGGGCAACAGAACACACAGGATTCAGAACACACAGGACTCAGAACACACAGGACTCAGAACACACAGGGCTCAGAACACACCACACAGGACTCAGAACACACAGGACTCAGAACACACCACACAGGACTCAGAACACACCACACAGGACTCAGAACACACAGGACTCAGAACACACCATACAGGACTCAGAACACACAGGACTCAGAACACACAGGACTCAGAACACACCACACAGGACTCAAAACACACCACACAGGACTCAGAACACACAGGGCTCAGAACACAACACACAGGACTCAGAACACAGGACTCAGAACACACCACACATGACTCAGAACACACCACACAGGACTCAGAACACACAGGACTCAGAACACAGCACACAGGACTCAGAACACACAGAACTCAGACCACACCACACAGGACTCAGAACACACCACACAGGACTCAGAACACACAGGACTCAGAACACAGCACACAGGACTCAGAACACACAGAACTCAGACCACACCACACAGGACTCAGAACACACCACACATGACTCAGAACACACCACACAGGACTCAGAACACACAGGACTCAGAAGACACCACACAGGACTCAGAACACACAGGGCTCAGAAAACAACACACAGGACTCAGAACACACCATACTCAGAACACACAGGACACAGAACACACAGGGTTCAGAACACACAGGGCCCAGAACACACAGGACTCAGAACACACCATACAGGACTCAGAACACACAGGACTCAGAACACACAGGACTCAGAACACACAGGACTCAGAACATAACACACAGGACTCAAAACACACCACACAGGACTCAAAACACACCACACAGGACTCAGAACACACAGGGCTCAGAACACAGCACACAGGACTCAGAACACACAGGGCTCAGAACACAACACACAGGACTCAGAACACAGGACTCAGAACACACCACACATGACTCAGAACACACCACACAGGACTCAGAACACACAGGACTCAGAACACACAGGACTCAGAACACACAGGACTCAGAACACACAGGACTCAGAACACAACACACAGGACTCAGAACACAGCACACAGGACTCAGAACACACAGGGCTCAGAAAACAACACACAGGACTCAGAACACACCATACTCAGAACACACAGGACACAGAACACACAGGGTTCAGAACACACAGGGCAACAGAACACACAGGATTCAGAACACACAGGACTCAGAACACACAGGACTCAGAACACACAGGGCTCAGAACACACCACACAGGACTCAGAACACACAGGACTCAGAACACACCACACAGGACTCAGAACACACCACACAGGACTCAGAACACACAGGACTCAGAACACACCATACAGGACTCAGAACACACAGGACTCAGAACATACAGGACTCAGAACACACAGGACTCAGAACACACCACACAGGACTCAAAACACACCACACAGGACTCAGAACACACAGGGCTCAGAACACAACACACAGGACTCAGAACACAGGACTCAGAACACACCACACATGACTCAGAACACACCACACAGGACTCAGAACACACAGGACTCAGAACACAGCACACAGGACTCAGAACACACAGAACTCAGACCACACCACACAGGACTCAGAACACACCACACAGGACTCAGAACACACAGGACTCAGAACACAGCACACAGGACTCAGAACACACAGAACTCAGACCACACCACAGGACTCAGAACACACCACACATGACTCAGAACACACCACACAGGACTCAGAACACACAGGACTCAGAACACAGCACACAGGACTCAGAACACACAGGGCTCAGAACACAACACACAGGACTCAGAACACAGGACTCAGAACACACAGGACTCAGAACACACAGGACTCAGAACACAGCACACAGGACTCAGAACACACAGGGCTCAGAACACAACACACAGGACTCAGAACACACAGGACTCAGAACACACAGGACTCAGAACACAGCACACAGGACTCAGAACACACAGAACTCAGACCACACCACACAGGACTCAGAACACACCATACAGGACTCAGAACACACAGGACTCAGAACACACCACACATGACTCAGAATACACAGGACTCAGAAGACACCACACAGGACTCAGAACACACAGGGCTCAGAAAACAACACACAGGACTCAGAACACACCATACTCAGAACACACAGGACACAGAACACACAGGGTTCAGAACACACAGGGCCCAGAACACACAGGACTCAGAACACACCATACAGGACTCAGAACACACAGGACTCAGAACACACAGGACTCAGAACACACAGGACTCAGAACATAACACACAGGACTCAAAACACACCACACAGGACTCAAAACACACCACACAGGACTCAGAACACACAGGGCTCAGAACACAACACACAGGACTCAGAACACACAGGACTCAGAACACAACAGACAGGACGCAGAACACAGCACACAGGACTCAGAACACACAGGGCTCAGAACACAACACACAGGACTCAGAACACAGGACTCAGAACACACCACACATGACTCAGAACACACCACACAGGACTCAGAACACACAGGACTCAGAACACACAGGACTCAGAACACACAGGACTCAGAACACACAGGACTCAGAACACAACACACAGGACTCAGAACACAGCACACAGGACTCAGAACACACAGGGCTCAGAAAACAACACACAGGACTCAGAACACACCATACTCAGAACACACAGGACACAGAACACACAGGGTTCAGAACACACAGGGCAACAGAACACACAGGATTCAGAACACACAGGACTCAGAACACACAGGACTCAGAACACACAGGGCTCAGAACACACCACACAGGACTCAGAACACACAGGACTCAGAACACACCACACAGGACTCAGAACACACAGGACTCAGAACACACCATACAGGACTCAGAACACACAGGACTCAGAACATACAGGACTCAGAACACACCACACAGGACTCAGAACACACAGGACTCAGAACACACCATACAGGACTCAGAACACACAGGACTCAGAACACACCACACATGACTCAGAATACACAGGACTCAGAAGACACCACACAGGACTCAGAACACACAGGGCTCAGAAAACAACACACAGGACTCAGAACACACCATACTCAGAACACACAGGACACAGAACACACAGGGTTCAGAACACACAGGGCCCAGAACACACAGGACTCAGAACACACCATACAGGACTCAGAACACACAGGACTCAGAACACACAGGACTCAGAACACACAGGACTCAGAACATAACACACAGGACTCAAAACACACCACACAGGACTCAGAACACACAGGGCTCAGAACACAACACACAGGACTCAGAACACACAGGACTCAGAACACAACAGACAGGACGCAGAACACAGCACACAGGACTCAGAACACACAGGGCTCAGAACACAACACACAGGACTCAGAACACAGGACTCAGAACACACCACACATGACTCAGAACACACCACACAGGACTCAGAACACACAGGACTCAGAACACACAGGACTCAGAACACACAGGACTCAGAACACACAGGACTCAGAACACAACACACAGGACTCAGAACACAGCACACAGGACTCAGAACACACAGGGCTCAGAAAACAACACACAGGACTCAGAACACACCATACTCAGAACACACAGGACACAGAACACACAGGGTTCAGAACACACAGGGCAACAGAACACACAGGATTCAGAACACACAGGACTCAGAACACACAGGACTCAGAACACACAGGGCTCAGAACACACCACACAGGACTCAGAACACACAGGACTCAGAACACACCACACAGGACTCAGAACACACCACACAGGACTCAGAACACACAGGACTCAGAACACACCATACAGGACTCAGAACACACAGGACTCAGAACATACAGGACTCAGAACACACAGGACTCAGAACACACCACACAGGACTCAAAACACACCACACAGGACTCAGAACACACAGGGCTCAGAACACAACACACAGGACTCAGAACACAGGACTCAGAACACACCACACATGACTCAGAACACACCACACAGGACTCAGAACACACAGGACTCAGAACACAGCACACAGGACTCAGAACACACAGAACTCAGACCACACCACACAGGACTCAGAACACACCACACAGGACTCAGAACACACAGGACTCAGAACACAGCACACAGGACTCAGAACACACAGAACTCAGACCACACCACACAGGACTCAGAACACACCACACATGACTCAGAACACACCACACAGGACTCAGAACACACAGGACTCAGAACACAGCACACAGGACTCAGAACACACAGGGCTCAGAACACAACACACAGGACTCAGAACACAGGACTCAGAACACACAGGACTCAGAACACACAGGACTCAGAACACAGCACACAGGACTCAGAACACACAGGGCTCAGAACACAACACACAGGACTCAGAACACACAGGACTCAGAACACACAGGACTCAGAACACAGCACACAGGACTCAGAACACACAGAACTCAGACCACACCACACAGGACTCAGAACACACCATACAGGACTCAGAACACACAGGACTCAGAACATACAGGACTCAGAACACACAGGACTCAGAACACACCACACAGGACTCAAAACACACCACACAGGACTCAGAACACACAGGGCTCAGAACACAACACACAGGACTCAGAACACAGGACTCAGAACACACCACACATGACTCAGAACACACCACACAGGACTCAGAACACACAGGACTCAGAACACAGCACACAGGACTCAGAACACACAGAACTCAGACCACACCACACATGACTCAGAACACACCACACAGGACTCAGAACACACAGGACTCAGAACACAGCACACAGGACTCAGAACACACAGGGCTCAGAACACACCACACAGGACTCAGAACACACAGGACTCAGAACACACCACACAGGACTCAGAACACACCACACAGGACTCAGAACACACAGGACTCAGAACACACCATACAGGACTCAGAACACACAGGACTCAGAACATACAGGACTCAGAACACACAGGACTCAGAACACACCACACAGGACTCAAAACACACCACACAGGACTCAGAACACACAGGGCTCAGAACACAACACACAGGACTCAGAACACAGGACTCAGAACACACCACACATGACTCAGAACACACCACACAGGACTCAGAACACACAGGACTCAGAACACAGCACACAGGACTCAGAACACACAGAACTCAGACCACACCACACAGGACTCAGAACACACCACACAGGACTCAGAACACACAGGACTCAGAACACAGCACACAGGACTCAGAACACACAGAACTCAGACCACACCACACAGGACTCAGAACACACCACACAGGACTCAGAACACACAGGACTCAGAACACAGCACACAGGACTCAGAACACACAGAACTCAGACCACACCACACAGGACTCAGAACACACCACACAGGACTCAGAACACACAGGACTCAGAACACAGCACACAGGACTCAGAACACACAGAACTCAGACCACACCACACAGGACTCAGAACACACCACACATGACTCAGAACACACCACACAGGACTCAGAACACACAGGACTCAGAACACAGCACACAGGACTCAGAACACACAGGGCTCAGAACACAACACACAGGACTCAGAACACACAGGACTCAGAACACACAGGACTCAGAACACACAGGACTCAGAACACAGCACACAGGACTCAGAACACACAGGGCTCAGAACACAACACACAGGACTCAGAACACACAGGACTCAGAACACACAGGACTCAGAACACAGCACACAGGACTCAGAACACACAGAACTCAGACCACACCACACAGGACTCAGAACACACCATACAGGACTCAGAACACACAGGACTCAGAACATACAGGACTCAGAACACACAGGACTCAGAACACACCACACAGGACTCAAAACACACCACACAGGACTCAGAACACACAGGGCTCAGAACACAACACACAGGACTCAGAACACAGGACTCAGAACACACCACACATGACTCAGAACACACCACACAGGACTCAGAACACACAGGACTCAGAACACAGCACACAGGACTCAGAACACACAGAACTCAGACCACACCACACAGGACTCAGAACACACCACACAGGACTCAGAACACACAGGACTCAGAACACAGCACACAGGACTCAGAACACACAGAACTCAGACCACACCACACAGGACTCAGAACACACCACACATGACTCAGAACACACCACACAGGACTCAGAACACACAGGACTCAGAACACAGCACACAGGACTCAGAACACACAGGGCTCAGAACACAACACACAGGACTCAGAACACAGGACTCAGAACACACAGGACTCAGAACACACAGGACTCAGAACACAGCACACAGGACTCAGAACACACAGGGCTCAGAACACAACACACAGGACTCAGAACACACAGGACTCAGAACACACAGGACTCAGAACACAGCACACAGGACTCAGAACACACAGAACTCAGACCACACCACACAGGACTCAGAACACACCACACAGGACTCAGAACACACAGGGCTCAGAACACAACACACAGGACTCAGAACACAGGACTCAGAACACACAGGACTCAGAACACACAGGACTCAGAACACAGCACACAGGACTCAGAACACACAGGGCTCAGAACACAACACACAGGACTCAGAACACAGGACTCAGAACACACCACACATGACTCAGAACACACCACACAGGACTCAGAACACACAGGACTCAGAACACAGCACACAGGACTCAGAACACACAGAACTCAGACCACACCACACAGGACTCAGAACACACCACACAGGACTCAGAACACACAGGACTCAGAACACAGCACACAGGACTCAGAACACACAGAACTCAGACCACACCACACAGGACTCAGAACACACCACACATGACTCAGAACACACCACACAGGACTCAGAACACACAGGACTCAGAACACAGCACACAGGACTCAGAACACACAGGGCTCAGAACACAACACACAGGACTCAGAACACAGGACTCAGAACACACAGGACTCAGAACACACAGGACTCAGAACACAGCACACAGGACTCAGAACACACAGGGCTCAGAACACAACACACAGGACTCAGAACACACAGGACTCAGAACACACAGGACTCAGAACACAGCACACAGGACTCAGAACACACAGAACTCAGACCACACCACACAGGACTCAGAACACACCACACAGGACTCAGAACACACAGGGCTCAGAACACAACACACAGGACTCAGAACACACAGGACTCAGAACACACAGGACTCAGAACACAGCACACAGGACTCAGAACACACAGGGCTCAGAACACAACACACAGGACTCAGAACACACAGGACTCAGAACACACAGGACTCAGAACACACCATACTCAGAACACACAGGACACAGAACACACAGGGTTCAGAACACACAGGGCTCAGAACACACAGGATTCAGAACACACAGGACTCAGAACACACAGGACTCGGAACACACAGGGCTCAGAACACAACACACAGGACTCAGAACACAGGACTCAGAACACACCACACAGGACTCAGAACACACCACACAGGACTCAGAACACACAGGACTCAGAACACAACACACAGGACTCAGAACACAGGACTCAGAACACACCACACAGGACTCAGAACACACAGGACTCAGAACACACCACACAGGACTCAGAACACACCAGACAGGACTCAGAACACACAGGATTCAGAACACAACAGACAGGACTCAGAACACACCACACAGGACTCAGAACACACCACACAGGACTCAGAACACACAGGACTCAGAACACACCACACAGGACTCAGAACACACAGGACTCAGAACACACCACACAGGACTCAGAACACACAGGACTCAGAACACACAGGACTCAGAACACACCACAGAGGACTCAGGACACACCATACAGGACTCAGAACACACAGGACTCAGGACACACCATACAGGACTCAGAACACACAGGACTCAGGACACACCATACAGGTCTCAGGACACAACATACTCAGAACACACCACACAGGACTGACTGTATGACCAAACTGACTGCATGTCACCCTGGGTAAATGACTGATCTGACTGTATGTCACCCTGGTTAAATGACCAAACTGACTGTATGGTGTCAAAGAAACTCTGGGTAAATGAGCAAACTGACAGCATGTCACCCTGGGTAAATGACCAAACTGACAGTATGTCACCCTGGGTAAATGACCAAACTGACAGTATGTCACCCTGGGTAAATGACCGAACTGTAGAGATGCCGGTTGACTCACTAGAGTATGAGTGTGAAGATGCCGGTGTACTCACTAGAGTATGAGTGTGAAGATGCCGGTTGACTTACTAGAGTATGAGTGTGAAGATGCCGGTTGACTCACTAGAGTATGAGTGTGAAGATGCCGGTTGACTCACTAGAGTATGAGTGTGAAGATGCCGGTTGACTCACTAGAGTATGAGTGTGAAGATGGCTCCCAGCAGCGTGATGGCGATGAGTAGCGGAGGAAACACGGCCGAGATGGTGACGATGGTGTAGGTGACCACCAGGCTGAACTGCAGGAAGTTCTCCATGTTGAATGGCAGCATGGTATCCACCTCATCCTGGTCCTTGGAAAAACGGTTCACCATACGTCCCGTTGGGGTGGTGTCAAAGAAACTCATGGGGCTGTTCAGGATCTACGACACAGACAGGACCCAGGGGATAGGGTTAGGGTGATGAGAGGACTGGATCTACGACACAGACAGGACCCAGGGGATAGGGTTAGGGTGATGAGAGGACTGGATCTATGACACAGACAGGACCCAGGGGATAGGGTTAGGGTGATGAGAGGACTGGATCTACGACACAGACAGGACCCAAGGGATAGGGTTAGGGTGATGAGAGGACTGGATCTACGACACAGACAGGACCCAGGGGATAGGGTTAGGGTGATGAGAGGACTGGATCTATGACACAGACAGGACCCAGGGGATAGGGTTAGGGTGATGAGAGGACTGGATCTACGACACAGACAGGACCCAGGGGGTTAGGGTGATGAGAGGACTGGATCTACGACACAGACAGGACCCAAGGGATAGGGTTAGGGTGATGAGAGGACTGGATCTACGACACAGACAGGACCCAGGGGTTAGGGTTAGGGTGATGAGGACTGGACCCAAGGGATAGGGTTAGGGTGATGAAAGGACTGGATCTACGACACAAACAGGACCCAGGGGGATAGGGTTAGGGTGATGAGAGGACTGGATCTAACAGACAGGACCCAGGGGATAGGGTGATGAGAGGACTGGATCTACGACACAGACAGGACCCAGGGGCTAGGGTGATGAGAGGACTGGATCTACGACACAGACAGGACCCAGGGGATAGGGTGATGAGAGGACTGGATCTACGACACAGACAGGACCCAAGGGTTAGGGTTAGGGGACTGATGAGAGGACAGGACCCAGGGGATAGGGTTAGGGTGATGAGAGGACTGGATCTACGACACAGACAGGACCCAGGGGATAGGGTTAGGGTGATGAGAGGACTGGACTGGATCTCGACACAGACAGGACCCAGGGGATAGGGTTAGGGTGATGAGAGGACTGGATCTACGACACAGACAGGACCCAGGGGATAGGGTTAGGGTGATGAGAGGACTGGATCTAGACACAGACAGGACCCAGGGGATAGGGTTAGGGTGATGAGAGGACTGGATCTACGACACAGACAGGACCCAGGGGATAGGGTTAGGGTGATGAGAGGACTGGATCTACGACACAGACAGGACCCAAGGGATAGGGTGATGAGAGGGACTGGATCTAGACCCAGGACCCAGGGGATAGGGTTAGGGTGATGAGAGGACTGGATCTACGACACAGACAGGACCCAAGGGATAGACAGGACTGGATCCACAGGGACCCAGGGGATAGGGTTAGGGTGATGAGAGGACTGGATCTACGACACAGACACAGACTGGAGGACCCAGGGGATAGGGTTAGGGTGATGAGAGGACTGGATCTACGACACAGACAGGACCCAGGGGATAGGGTTAGGTGATGAGAGGACTGGATCTACGACACAGACAGGACCCAGGGGATAGGGTTAGGGTGATGAGAGGACTGGCTCTACGACACAGACAGGACCCTGGATCTACGGGGATAGGGTTAGATGAGAGGACTGGATCTACGGGGACCCAGGGGATAGGGTTAGGGTGATGAGAGGACTGGATCTACGACACAGACAGGACCCAGGGGATAGGGTTAGGGTGATGAGAGGGACTGGATCTATGACACAGACAGGACCCAGGGGTTAGGGTGATGAGAGGACTGGATCTACGACACAGACAGGACCCAGGGGATAGGGTTAGGGTGATGAGAGGACTGGATCTACGACACAGACAGGACCCAGGGGTTAGGGTTAGGTGATGAGAGGACTGGATCTACGACACAGACAGGACCCAGGGGATAGGGTTAGGGTGATGAGAGGACTGGATCTACGAGACAGGACTGGATCTGGATCTACGACACAGACAGGACCCAGGGGATTTAGGGTGATGAGAGGACTGGATCTACGACACAGACAGGACCCAGGGGATTAGGGTGATGAGAGGACTGGATCTAGGGTGATGAAGGGACTGGATCTCTGACACAGACAGGACCCAGGGGTTAGGGTTATGGTGATGAGAGGACTGGATCTACGACACAGACAGGACCCAGGGCATAGGGTTAGGGTGATGAGAGGACTGGATCTACGACACAGACAGGACCCAGGGGATAGTGTTAGGGTGATGAGAGGACTGGATCTACGACACAGACAGGACCCAGGGGATAGGGTTAGGGTGATGAGAGGACTGGATCTATGACACAGACAGGACCCAGGGGATAGGGTTAGGGTGATGAGACTGGATCTGGACAGGACCCAGGGGATAGGGTTAGGGTGATGAGAGGACTGGATCTACGACACAGACAGGACCCATGGGATAGGGTTAGGGTGATGAGAGGACTGGATCTACGACACAGACAGGACCCAGGGGATAGGGTTAGGGTGATGAGAGGACTGGATCTACGACACAGACAGGACCCAGGGGATAGGGTTAGGGTGATGAGAGGACTGGATCTACGACACAGACAGGACCCAGGGGGGATTAGGGTGATGAGAGGACTGGATCTATGACACAGACAGGACCCAGGGGATAGGGTTAGGGTGATGAGAGGACTGGACTATTAGGGTGACACAGACAGGACCCAGGGGTTAGGGTTAGGGATGAGAGGACTGATAGGGTTAGAGATGACTGGATCTATGACACAGACACCCAGACAGGACTGGATCTAGACACAGGGACCCAGGGTTAGGGTGATGAGAGGACTGGATCTGACACAGACAGGACCCATGGGATAGGGTTAGGGTGATGAGAGGACAGGACCCAGGGGTTACACAGACAGGACCCAGGGGATAGGGTTAGGGTGATGAGAGGACTGGACCCAGGGGATAGGGTTAGGGTGTTGAGAGGACTGGATCTACACACAGACAGGACCCAGGGGATAGGGTTAGGGTGATGAGAGGACTGGATCTATGACACAGACAGGACCCAGGGGTTAGGGTTAGGGTGATGATGACACAGAGGACTGGATCTGAGAGGACTGGATCTATGACACAGACAGGACCCAGGGGATTAGGGTTAGGGGACTGGATGACACAGACAGGACTGGGGATAGGGTTAGGGTGATGAGAGGACTGGATCTATGACACAGGGACCCAGGGGATAGGGTTAGGGTGATGAAAGGACTGGATCTATGACACAGACAGGACCCAGGGGATAGGGTTAGGGTGATGAGAGGACTGGATCTACGACACAGACAGGACCCAGGGGATAGGGTTAGGGTGATGAGAGGACAGGACCCAGGGGTTACGGTGATGAGAGGACAGGACCCAGGGGATAGGGTTAGGGTGATGAGAGGACTGGACCCAGGGGATAGGGTTAGGGTGATGAGAGGACAGGACCCAGGGGATAGGGTTAGGGTGATGAGAGCACAGGACCCAAGGGGATAGGGTTAGGGTGATGAGAGGACAGGACCCAAGGGGATAGGGTGATGAGAGGATTGATGAAACACAACACTACTGGAAGAGCTTCTTGACATACACTACCGTTCAAAAGTTTGGGGTCACTTTTTTTTGTCCATTAAAATAACATCAAATTGATCAGAAATACAGTATAGACATTGTTAATGTTGTAAATGACTATTGTAGCTGGAAACGGACGATTTTTAATCAAATATCTACATAGGCGCACAGAGGCTCATTATCAGCAACCACCATTCCTGTGTTCCAATGGTACATTGTGTTATCTAATCCAAGTTTATCATTTTAAAAGTGTAATTGATCATTAGAAACCCCTTTCGCAATTACGTTAGCACAGCTGAAAACTGTTAATAAAACTGGCCTTCTTTAGACTAGTTGAGTATCTGGAGCATCAGCATTTTGTGGGTTCGATTACAGGCTCAAAATGGCCAATGGCTTTTCTTTCAAAAACAAAGAAAATTTCTAAGTGACCCCAAACTTTTGAATAGTAGTGTATATCTTCAGAGACCTATCCACTGCTAATATGTAAAGTAGCATGACTCATGGGGTTGCCTAAACCCCAGACAGTCCAGGGTGTATAAGGTTTTTTATATCCCAAAGTAAAGGTACAACACCAACCCAGCTATTTGTTGTGGAACAAGACAGGGATGTCCCATCTCCCCTCTCCTCTTCCAAGATTCAATGCTATGGAATTCTTCATCAATAACGTTTGGTGATCATCCCTCACTGTCCCTCTCCCTCGTCCTTTTCAATACAATTGACAAGAGTGGTGTTGTGTTGTGATTGATAACAGTGGTGTTGTGTGGTATTTTTTATTTGACCTTTATTTAACTAGGCAAGTCAGTTAAGAACAAATTCTTATTTTCAATGACGGCCTTCAACAGTGGGTTAACTGCCTGTTCAGGGGCAGAACGACAGATTTGTACCTTGTCAGCTCAGGGGTTTGAACTTGCAACCTTCCGGTTACTAGTCCAACGTTACTGACCCAAAGCTCTAACCACTAGGCTACCTGCTGTTTACTAGTCCAACACTCTAACCACTAGGCTACCTGCTGGTTACTAGTCCAACACTCTAACCACTAGGCTACCTGCTGGTTACTAGTCCAACACTCTAACCACTGTCTACCTGTGGTTACTGGCCCAACACTCTAACCACTAACCTGCTGGTTTACTTGTGCTGGTTACTAGTCCAACACTCTAACCACTAGGCTACCTGCTGGTTACTGGCCCAACACTCTAACCACTAGACTACCTGCTTTGGTTACTTGTCCAACACTCTAACCACTAGGCTACCTGGTGGTTACTAGTCCAACACTCTAACCACTAGGCTACCTGCTGGTTACTAGTCCAACACTCTAACCACTAGGCTGTTGCTGGTTACTAGTCCAACACTCTAACCACTAGTCTACCTGAACTGTCCAACACTCTAACCACTAGTCTACCTGTGGTTACTGGCCCAACACTGTAACCACTAGGCTACCTGCTGGTTACTAGCCCAACACTCTAACCACTAGGCTACCTGCTGGTTACTGGCCCAACACTCTAACCACTAGGCTGTGCTGGTTACTGACCCAACACTCTAACCACTAGGCTACCTGCTGGTTACTAGACCAACACTCTAACCACTAGTCTACCTGCTGGTTACTAGTCCAACACTCTAACCACTAGGCTACCTGCCGCCCCTCCCTCTAACCACTAGGCTACCCTGCCGCCCCTCCACTCTAACCACCAGGCTACCCTAACCACTAGGCTACCCTGCCGCCCTCCACTCTAACCACTAGTCTACCCTGCCGCCCCTCCACTCTAACCACTAGATCTAACCACTGGTGCCGCCCCTCCACTCTAACCACTAGTCTACCCTGCCGCCCCTGATTGATAACAGTGGTGTTGTGTGATTGATAACAGTGGTGTTGTGTGTGGTAGTTACGTTTCTGAACATGGTGTCGTGTAGCTTGGAGGATGTGTGCAACGTGACTTTGGTGAAAGAGTAGCCCTTCATGAAGCTGAAGACCAGCATGGCCACCACCACCAGGCCGTAAATCATCTGGTAGAAGCTCAGGTCAGGGTTCAGGGAGATGTTCCCTGCGGTGGAATTCGACACGTTCGCTGTCTGAAATCACACGTTAAAGAGCCCGTTGGTTTGGCTTAGTTACTGTGTCAGGTATTAAGAATGTTTTAACTAGTCTATAAAAACATATGCAGAATGTTCTGTTACGTGTTTTACTTCTGCCACAGATGTAATCTGATCTGCTAAAATAGGACAAACTGTTGATACAATTGAGCATTTTTGGGGAAAACCAATCGCAGTGCTCCAATAGATAGCAACTGTCGTCGAGTCCAACATCTCGGACAAGCTCACGTTTCAAATGCATGAAAGCCAGTAAGGGAAATGGCAGAAAACACTGAGTTCTCTTCAAAACATAAATATTTTAAACGGCAAAATAATTTAACAGTGCACCAAGCGGTACTTGCTACTGTGATTCCTGAAATGCCTGTTGATGTTAGTGTTTTTTTTTTATCCGAAATTATACTTTCGTTACATTGTTTTTCTAGCTCCGCTGGTTAGCTAGCTCTCAGTCTCATTGACCACCAAACTTTGATAACACTCGCTAGCCACTCAATAGCCACTCAATATAACATGTTTTCTCAAAATATATGTCAGTTAGCTAAGTTATCCATGTTATGAATACAACTCTCATCTGCTATCATCATGATGCAAATTTGAGAGCAACAGTTAGCTTCCAAAAGCGATTATAACTTTGACTGCTTGCTGACATTCAGAGCCGTTCAGCGGCTAGCAGCAAAATAAGACATAATTTTCCCAGGTTTCCCGTGAATAAATTGTAATACCAGTCCATTACAACATACCCAGGTGTCTTCTGATGAACAAGGGTTTCACTTCATCTGGGTAAAATCATCGTCATCTGGATTTCGCCCAGTGGTTTGAGTGATGAATTTAGTCTTCATCGTCATCATTGTAAGGGGGATTTCACCAGTGGTTTGAGTGATGAATTGGTCTTCATCATCGTCATCATTGTAAGGGGGATTTCACCCAGTGGTTTGAGTGATGAATTGGTCTTCATCATCGTCATCATTGTAAGGGGGATTTCACCCAGTGGTTTGAGTGATGAATTTAGTCTTCATCGTCATCATTGTAAGGGGGATTTCCCAGTGGTTTGAGTGATGAATTGGTCTTCATCATCATCATCATTTATCCAGTGGTTTGAGTGATGAATTTAGTCTTCATCGTCATCATTGTGCCAGTGGTTTGAGTGATGAATTGGTCTTCATCATCATCATCATCATTGTAAGGGGGATTTTGCCAGTGGTTTGAGTGGTGAATTGGTCTTCATCATCATTGTAAGGGGGATTTCGCCAGTGGTTTGAGTGATGAATTGGTCTTCCAGAGAAAATGTTGTCAGAGGTAGCTATAGTAACCAAAGGGGGTAGGGGCCCAGCGAAGGGTCAATTGACAATCATTTGAAAACATAAGGAAAAGTCACTACAGTAGACTTACCCCTGATCCCTGCTCCAGCCAGTAGCTGAGCCACCAGTTGCTGAAGGCAGTGGTCCCCACCAAGCAGATGAAGATGATGATGATGAGAGACAGCAGTATGTACCCTGGAGACCAGAGACAGCAGAGGTGAGACCAGAGGAGAGAAAAGATGAGAGACCAGAGGAGAGAGGAGAGACCAGATGAGAGAGGAGAGACGAGAGGAGAGAGGAGAGACGAGAGGAGAGAAAAGATGAGAGACCAGAGGAGAGACCAGATGAGAGAGGAGAGACCAGATGAGAGAGGAGAGACGGGAGGAGAGAAAAGATGAGAGATCAGAGACAATTGTAAATGAGAACTTGTTCTTAACCTCTCTGAACCACCCATCCCGGATCCAGTATAATTGTCATCAGCAACACTGAATAGCATAGCGCCACAGTCAGATAATAATACTAGAAAATATTCATATTCATGAAATCACAAGTGCAATATTGCAAAACACAGCTTAGCCTTTTGTTAATCCACCTGTCGTCTCCGATTTTGAAATTATGCTTTACAGCGAAAGCAATACAGGCGTTTGTGTAAGTTTATCGATCGCTCGACAAAAAGTACACTTAGTATCAGGTAACTTTGTCACGAAAATAAGAAAAACAATCAAATTAATTGTTTACCTTTGATGATCTTCGGATGTTTTCACTCACAAGACTCCCAGTTAGACAACAAATGTTCCTTTTGATCCATAAAGATATTTTTTATATCCAAATACCTCTGTTAGTTTGGTGCGTTATGGCCAGGAATCCCCCGGAAAGAGAGATCACGACAACGCAGATAAAAATTCCAAATTATGTTATATCCAAACATGTCAAACGTTGTTTATAATCAAACCTCAGGGTGTTTTTCAAATATCTATTCGATAATATATCAATAATATATCAACCGGGACAGTTGGTTTTTCACTAGGACCGGGAGTAACAATGGCCGCCTTTCTCTTTTGCGCACAACTCACTCTGAGAGCCCCCAACTATCCACTTACGCAATGTGGTCGTTCACGCTCATTCTTCAAAATAAAAGCCTGAAACTATGTCTAAAGGCTGTTGACACCTTAGGGAAGCCATAGAAAAATGAATCTGGTTGATATCCCTTTAAATGGGCAATAGGGATGCTTAAGAACAGAGAGGTTTCAAGAACAGCGGCACTTCCTGATTGGATTTTCCTCAGGTTTTAGCCTGCAATATCAGTTCTGTTTAACTCACAGACAAAATCTTGACAATTTTGGAAACTTTAGAGTGTTTTCTATCCTCATCTGTCAATTATATGCATATTCTAGCATCTGGTCCTGAGAAATAGGCCGTTTACTTTGGGAACGTTATTTTTCAAAAAATAGTGCCCCCTAGCTTCAAGAGGTTATTAACTAGCTTACCTGGTTAAATGAAGGAGAAAAAAAACAAGAAAAAAAATATCAAGAGGAGAGACCAGATGAGAGAGGAATGACCAGAGGAGAGAGGAGAGGGGAGACCAGAGGAGAGACCAGAGGAGAGAGGAGAGGAGAGACCAGAGGAGAAAGGAGAGACCAGAGGAGAGTCCAGAGGAGAGAGGAGAGACCAGAGGAGAGAGGAGAGACCAGAGGAGAGACCAGAGGAGACACAAGAGGAGAGACTAGAGGAGAGACCAGAGGAGAGAGGAGAGACCAGAGGAGACACCAGAGGAGAGACCAGAGACAAGAGAAGACACCAGAGGAGACACCCGAGGAAAGACCAAAGGAGAGGGGAGAGGAGAGACCAGAGGAGAGACCAGAGGAGACAACAGAGGAGACACCAGAGGAGAGAGGAGAGACTAGAGGAGAGACCAGAAGAGACACCAGAGGAGACACCAGAGACAAGAGGAGACACCAGAGGAGAGACGAAAGGAGAGGGGAGAGACCAGAGGAGAGACCAAAGGAGAGGGGAGAGACTAGAGGAGAGACCAGAGGAGACACCAGAGGAGAGAGGATAGGGGAGACCAGAGAAGAGACCAGTGGAGAGACCAGAGGAGAAACCAGAGAGAGGAGAGACCAGAGGAGACACCATAGGAGAGACCAGAGGAGAGAGAAGAGACCAGAGGAGAGAGGAGAGACCAGAGGAGAGACCAGAGGAGAGAGGAGAGACCTAACCTCCTGCAGCTTTACAGTACTGGTGGTAGGTCAGGGTTAACTCAGGGTTAAGGTTCAGAGTGTGGTGTGTGTAAGGTGGGTTCCTAACCTCCTGCAGCTTTACAGTACTGGTGGTAGGTCCTCCAGGCAACAGAACCCTCCTGAGAACCCTCCTGAGTCACCAGCTGGTCCTTAGACTCTACCAGACAACAACAACAACAACTATCAACAGACAACATCATCAACAACAACCATAATAAACAACAACAACCATAATAAACAACAACAACAAATATCAACAGGCATCATCAACAGCAACATCAATAACCATAATAAACAACAACAACCATAATAAACAACAACAACCATAATAAACAACAACAACCATAATAAACAACAACAACCATAATAAACAACAACAACAAATAATAAACAACAACAACAAATATCAACAACATCATCAACAACAACAACAACAACCATAATAAACAACAACAACCATAATAAACAACAACAACATAATAAACAACAACCATAATAAACAACAACAAACATAATAAACAACAAAAAACATAATGTTGATGGAATTAATTGATTTGTTCATTTAAAATGTCACACAGTGTACAGCCATAATAATACTGCTTGAGGAATGTGAAGGAATGGAGGACTAAAATTACAGCCCTAATAATACTGCTTGAGGAATGTGAAGGAATGGAGGACTAAAATTACCGCCCTAATAATACTGCTTGAGGAATGTGAAGGAATCGAGGACTAAAATTACAGCCCTAATAATACTGCTTGAGGAATGTGAAGGAATCGAGGACTAAAATTACCTAATAATACTGACGAATGTGAAGGAATGGAGGACAAAATGTGATACCGATGGACTTCCTTCCGACTCGTCTGGTTTCTCATCAGACATGTCAAAAGCTGTCAGAGAGAAAAAAAAGACATGACTTAAATCCCAGTAATGACACACAACAGACCTTTTAACGCAGAGCTACATATACGAATGTAAATGTATGAAACAAGACACGAGAACTAAAACCTTTTGTTTCCAATAGCATTACCTAAGGAATGGAGGACTAAAGTGAGGATGTGGAGAACAGACCGTGTCTATGTTGAGATATGTATGGATCTCTAGTTTATCATACAGACAGGATGTGGAGAACAGACCGTGTCTATGTTGAGATATGTATGGATCTCTAGTTTATCAAACAGACAGGATGTGGAGAACAGACCGTGTCTATGTTGAGATATGTATGGATCTCTAGTTTATCATACAGACAGGATGTGGAGAACAGACCGTGTCTATGTTGAGATATGTATGGGATCTCTAGTTTATCAAACCTGGGTTTTCTAGTCCTTTTCCCTTGTGATCATCCAGGTTCTTCTCCTTCGTGTCGACGGGGTCTGGTTGTATCGGCTGCTCCTCAGGTTGTTCCTAAAGTACAGGATTAAGTGATATACATTAACAATGTGGGAGAAATATGTTTATTGGATCTCTCGAGAGTCTTGACAATACAGTATACGACTGTGTATTTGATGTTTTGTGTGGAAAACCCAGGAAGAGAAGTGGCAGCAGCTAATGGGGATCCTAATAAACTAGACTAAAACATGAAACATGATATCTAGACTGGGCATAGTCTCCTCCAGGAGGACTGATCCTAATAAACTAGACTAAAACATGATATCTAGACTGGGCATAGTCTCCTCCAGGAGGACTGATCCTAATAAACTAGACTAAAACATGATATCTAGACTGGGCATAGTCTCCTCCGGATGGACTGATCCTAATAAACTAGACTAAAACATGATACATGATATCTAGACTGGACATAGTCTCCTTCAGGAGGACTGATCCTAATAAACTAGACTAAAACATGATACATGATATCTAGACTGGGCATAGTCTCCTTCAGGTGGACTGATCCTAATAAACTAGACTAAAACATGATATCTAGACTGGGCATAGTCTCCTTCAGGAGGACTGATCCTATTAAACTAGACTAAAACATGAAACATGATATCTAGACTGGACATAGTCTACTTCAGGTGTACCGATCCTAATAAACTAGACTAAAACATTATCTAGACTGGACATAGTCTCCTTCAGGAGGACTGATCCTATTAAACTAGACTAAAACATGAAACATGATATCTAGACTGGGCATAGTCTCCTTCAGGAGGACCGATCCTAATAAACTAGACTAAAACATGATATCTAGACTGGGCATAGTCTCCTTCAGGAGGACCGATCCTAATAAACTAGACTAAAACATGATATCTAGA
This sequence comes from Oncorhynchus nerka, assembly GCF_034236695.1. NCBI lineage: Eukaryota > Metazoa > Chordata > Actinopteri > Salmoniformes > Salmonidae > Oncorhynchus > Oncorhynchus nerka. The sequence goes on from NW_027040362.1 coordinate 28,729, forward strand.
CTGGACATAGTCTCCTCCAGGAGGACTGATCCTAATAAACTAGACTAAAACATGATATCTAGACTGGGCATAGTCTCCTTCAGGAGGACTGATCCTAATAAACTAGACTAAAACATGATACATGATATCTAGACTGGGCATAGTCTCCTTCAGGAGGACTGATCCTAATAAACTAGACTAAAACATGAAACATGATATCTAGACTGGGCATAGTCTCCTCCAGGTGGACTGATCCTAATAAACTAGACTAAAACATGATATCTAGACTGGGCATAGTCTCCTTCAGGAGGACCGATCCTAATAAACTAGACTAAAACATGATATCTAGACTGGGCATAGTCTCCTCTGGATGGACTGATCCTAATAAACTAGACTAAAACATGATACATGATATCTAGACTGGGCATAGTCTCCTTCAGGTGGACTGATCCTAATAAACTAGACTAAAACATGAAACATGATATCTAGACTGGACATAGTCTCCTTCAGGTGGACTGATCCTAATAAACTAGACTAAAACATGATATCTAGACTGGGCATAGTCTCCTTCAGGAGGACTGATCCTAATAAACTAGACTAAAACATGATACATGATATCTAGACTGGTTATAGTCTCCTTCAGGTGGACTGATCCTAATAAACTAAACTAAAACATGATATCTAGACTGGACATAGTCTCCTTCAGGAGGACTGATCCTAATAAACTAAACTAAAACATGATATCTAGACTGGACATAGTCTCCTTCAGGTGGACTGATCCTAATAAACTAAACTAAAACATGATATCTAGACTGGGCATAGTCTCCTTCAGGTGGACTGATCCTAATAAACTAGACTAAAACATGATACATGATATCTAGACTGGGTATAGTCTCCTTCAGGAGGACTGATCCTAATAAACTAGACTAAAACATGATATCTAGACTGGACATAGTCTCCTTCAGGAGGACTGATCCTAATAAACTAGACTAAAACATGAAACATGATATCTAGACTGGGTATAGTCTCCTTCAGGTGGACTGATCCTAATAAACTAGACTAAAACATGAAACATGATATCTAGACTGGGTATAGTCTCCTTCAGGTGGACTGATCCTAATAAACTAGACTAAAACATGATATCTAGACTGGGCATAGTCTCCTTCAGGAGGACCGATCCTAATAAACTAGACTAAAACATGATATCTAGACTGGACATAGTCTCCTTCAGGGGGACCGATCCTAATAAACTAGACTAAAACATGATATCTAGACTGGGCATAGTCTCCTTCAGGAGGACCGATCCTAATAAACTAGACTAAAACATGATATCTAGACTGGACATAGTCTCCTTCAGGAGGACTGATCCTAATAAACTAGACTAAAACATGATATCTAGACTGGGCATAGTCTCCTTCAGGAGGACTGATCCTAATAAACTAGACTAAAACATGATACATGATATCTAGACTGGGCATAGTCTCCTTCAGGAGGACTGATCCTAATAAACTAGACTAAAACATGAAACATGATATCTAGACTGGGTATAGTCTCCTCCAGGTGGACTGATCCTAATAAACTAGACTAAAACATGATATCTAGACTGGGCATAGTCTCCTTCAGGAGGACCGATCCTAATAAACTAGACTAAAACATGATATCTAGACTGGGCATAGTCTCCTCTGGATGGACTGATCCTAATAAACTAGACTAAAACATGATATGATATCTAGACTGGGCATAGTCTCCTTCAGGTGGACTGATCCTAATAAACTAGACTAAAACATGAAACATGATATCTAGACTGGACATAGTCTCCTTCAGGTGGACTGATCCTAATAAACTAGACTAAAACATGATATCTAGACTGGGCATAGTCTCCTTCAGGAGGACTGATCCTAATAAACTAGACTAAAACATGATACATGATATCTAGACTGGTTATAGTCTCCTTCAGGTGGACTGATCCTAATAAACTAAACTAAAACATGATATCTAGACTGGACATAGTCTCCTTCAGGAGGACTGATCCTAATAAACTAGACTAAAACATGATATCTAGACTGGATAGTCTCCTTCAGGAGGACTGATCCTAATAAACTAGACTAAAACATGATACATGATATCTAGACTGGACATAGTCTCCTTCAGGAGGACCGATCCTAATAAACTAGACTAAAACATGATATCTAGACTGGGCATAGTCTCCTCCAGGAGGACTGATCCTAATAAACTAGACTAAAACATGATATCTAGACTGGACATAGTCTCCTTCAGGAGGACTGATCCTAATAAACTAGACTAAAACATGAAACATGATATCTAGTCTGGGCATAGTCTCCTTCAGGTGGACTGATCCTAATAAACTAGACTAAAACATGATACATGATATCTAGACTGGGTATAGTCTCCTTCAGGAGGACTGATCCTAATAAACTAGACTAAAACATGATATCTAGACTGGACATAGTCTCCTTCAGGAGGACCGATCCTAATAAACTAGACTAAAACATGAAACATGATATCTAGACTGGACATAGTCTCCTTCAGGTGGACTGATCCTAATAAACTAGACTAAAACATGAAACATGATATCTAGACTGGACATAGTCTCCTTCAGGAGGACTGATCCTAATAAACTAGACTAAAACATGATATCTAGACTGGACATAGTCTCCTTCAGGAGGACCGATCCTAATAAACTAGACTAAAACATGAAACATGATATCTAGACTGGACATAGTCTCCTTCAGGTGGACTGATCCTAATAAACTAAACTAAAACATGATATCTAGACTGGACATAGTCTCCTTCAGGAGGACTGATCCTAATAAACTAGACTAAAACATGATATCTAGACTGGGTAAAGGACTGATGACTAAAACATGATATCTAGACTGGGTATAGTCTCCTTCAGGTGGACTGATCCTAATAAACTAGACTAAAACATGATATCTAGACTGGACATAGTCTCCTTCAGGAGGACCGATCCTAATAAACTAGACTAAAACATGATATCTAGGGATCTTAGGAGGACTGTAGTCTCCTGACCAGGAGGACTGATCCTAATAAACTAGACTAAAACATGATATCTAGACTGGGTAGTCTCCTTCAGGAGGACTGATCCTAATAAACTAGACTAAAACATGATACATGATATCTAGACTGGGCATAGTCTCCTTCAGGAGGACTGATCCTAATAAACTAGACTAAAACAAAACATGATATCTATTGGACTAGTCTCCTTCAGGAGGACTGATCCTAATAAACTAGACTAAAACATGAAACATGATATCTAGACTGGGCATAGTCTCCTTCAGGAGGACTGATCCTAATAAACTAGACTAAAACATGATATCTAGACTGGACATAGTCTCCTTCAGGTGGACTGATCCTAATAAACTAGACTAAAACATGAAACATGATATCTAGACTGGACATAGTCTCCTTCAGGTGGACTGATCCTAATAAACTAGACTAAAACATGAGATATCTAGACTGGACATAGTCTCCTTCAGGTGGACTGATCCTAATAAACTAGACTAAAACATGATATCTAGACTGGACATAGTCTCCTTCAGGTGGACTGATCCTAATAAACTAGACTAAAACATGATATCTAGACTGGACATAGTCTCCTTCAGGTGGACTGATCCTAATAAACTAGACTAAAACATGATACATGATATCTAGACTGGACATAGTCTCCTTCAGGAGGACTGATCCTAATAAACTAGACTAAAAACATGATATCTAGACTGGACATAGTCTCCTTCAGGTGGACTGATCCTAATAAACTAGACTAAAACATGATATCTAGACTGGGCATAGTCTCCTTCAGGAGGACCGATCCTAATAAACTAGACTAAAACATGATATCTAGACTGGGCATAGTCTCCTTCAGGAGGACTGATCCTAATAAACTAGACTAAAACATGATATCTAGACTGGGCATAGTCTCCTTCAGGAGGACCGATCCTAATAAACTAGACTAAAACATGATATCTAGACTGGGCATAGTCTCCTTCAGGAGGACTGATCCTAATAAACTAGACTAAAACATGATATCTAGACTGGGCATAGTCTCCTTCAAACCAGATCCTAATAAACTAGACTAAAACATGATATCTAGACTGGGCATAGTCTCCTTCAGGTGGACTCCTAATAAACTAGACTAAAACATGATATCTAGACTGGGCATAGTCTCCTTCAGGTGGAGATATCTAGACTGGGCATAGTCTCCTTCAGGAGGACCGATCCTTAAACTACACTAAAACATGATATCTAGACTGGGCATAGTCTCCTTCAGGAGGACCGATCCTAATAAACTAGACTAAAACATGATATCTAGACTGGGCATAGTCTACTTCAGGAGGACTGATCTAATAAACTAGACTAAAACATGATATCAGATGGTAGACTGGGCATAGTCTCCTTCAGGAGGACTGATCCTAATAAACTAGACTAAAACATGATATCTAGACTGGGCATAGTCTCCTTCAGGAACTGATCCTAATAAACTAGACTAAAACACGATATCTAGACTGGGCATAGTCTCCTTCAGGTGGACTGATCCTAATAAACTAGACTAAAACATGATACATGATATCTAGACTGGGCATAGTCTCCTTCAGGAGGACCGATCCTAATAAACTAGACTAAAACATGATATCTAGACTGGGAATAGTCTCCTTCAGGTGGACTGATCCTAATAAACTAGATGGATATCTAGACTGGGCATAGTCTCCTTCAGGTGGACTGATCCTAATAAACTAGACTAAAACATGATATCTAGACTGGGAAAACCAGAGGTAGAGATGAATAACGGGGAGATCTTACCTGTATCTATTGGCTCTGAAACCAGATGGATAACGGGAGATCTTACCTGTGTCTATTGGCTCTGAAACCAGATGGATAACGGAGATCTTACCTGTATCTATTGGCTCTGAAACCAGATGGATAACGGGAGATCTTACCTGTATCTATTGGCTCTGAAACCAGATGGATAACGGGAGATCTTACCTGTATCTATTGGCTCTGAAACCAGATGGATAACGGGAGATCTTACCTGTATCTATTGGCTCTGAAACCAGATGGATAACGGGAGATCTTACCTGTATCTATTGGCTCTGAAACCAGATGGATAACGGGAGATCTTACCTGTATCTATTGGCTCTGAAACCAGATGGATATAACGGGAGATCTTACCTGTATCTATTGGCTCTGAAACCAGATGGATAACGGGAGATCTTACCTGTATCTATTGGCTCTGAAACCAGATGGATAATGGGAGATCTTACCTGTATCTATTGGCTCTGAAACCAGAGGTAGAGATGGATAACGGGAGATCTTACCTGTATCTATTGGCTCTGAAACCAGATGGATAACGGGAGATCTTACCTGTATCTATTGGCTCTGAAACCAGATGGATAAACGGGAGATCTTACCTGTATCTATTGGCTCTGAAACCAGATGGATATACGGGAGATCTTACCTGTATCTATTGGCTCTGAAACCAGATGGATAACGGAGATCTTACCTGTATCTATTGGCTCTGAAACCAGATGAGATGGATAACGGGAGATCTTACCTGTATCTATTGGCTCTGAAACCAGAGGTAGAGTGGATAACGGGAGATCTTACCTGTATCTATTGGCTCTGAAACCAGAGGTAGAGATGGATAACGGGAGATCTTACCTGTATCTATTGGCTCTGAAACCAGATGGATAACGGGAGATCTTACCTGTATCTATTGGCTCTGAAACCAGAGGTAGAGATGGATAACGGGAGATCTTACCTGTATCTATTGGCTCTGAAACCAGAGGTAGAGATGGATAACGGGAGATCTTACCTGTATCTATTGGCTCTGAAACCAGAGGTAGAGATGGATAACGGGAGATCTTACCTGTATCTATTGGCTCTGAAACCAGATGGATAACGGGAGATCTTACCTGTATCTATTGGCTCTGAAACCAGAGGTAGAGATGGATAACGGGAGATCTTACCTGTATCTATTGGCTCTGAAACCAGATGGATAACGGGAGATCTTACCTGTATCTATTGGCTCTGAAACCAGATGGATAACGGGAGATCTTACCTGTGTCTATTGGCTCTGAAACCAGAGGTAGAGATGGATAACGGGAGATCTTACCTGTATCTATTGGCTCTGAAACCAGATGGATAACGGGAGATCTTACCTGTATCTATTGGCTCTGAAACCAGAGGTAGAGATGGATAACGGGAGATCTTACCTGTATCTATTGGCTCTGAAACCAGAGGTAGAGATGGATAACGGGAGATCTTACCTGTATCTATTGGCTCTGAAACCAGAGGTAGAGATGGATAACCGGAGATCTTACCTGTATCTATTGGCTCTGAAACCAGATGGATAGGGAGATCTTACCTGTATCTATTGGCTCTGAAACCAGATGGATAACGGGAGATCTTACCTGTATCTATTGGCTCTGAAACCAGATGGATAACGGGAGATCTTACCTGTATCTATTGGCTCTGAAACCAGATGGATAACGGGAGATCTTACCTGTATCTATTGGCTTTGAAACCAGAGGTAGAGATGGATAACGGGAGATCTTACCTGTATCTATTGGCTCTGAAACCAGATGGATAACGGGAGATCTTACCTGTATCTATTGGCTCTGAAACCAGAGGTAGAGATGGATAACGGGAGATCTTACCTGTATCTATTGGCTCTGAAACCAGAGGTAGAGATGGATAACGGGAGATCTTACCTGTATCTATTGGCTCTGAAACCAGATGGATAACGGGAGATCTTACCTGTATCTATTGGCTCTGAAACCAGATGGATAACGGGAGATCTTACCTGTATCTATTGGCTCTGAAACCAGATGGATAACGGGAGATCTTACCTGTATCTATTGGCTCTGAAACCAGATGGATAACGGGAGATCTTACCTGTATCTATTGGCTCTGAAACCAGAGGTAGAGATGGATAACGGGAGATCTTACCTGTATCTATTGGCTCTGAAACCAGAGGTAGAGATGGATAACGGGAGATCTTACCTGTATCTATTGGCTCTGAAACCAGATAGAGATGGATAACGGGAGATCTTACCTGTATCTATTGGCTCTGAAACCAGATGGATAACGGGAGATCTTACCTGTATCTATTGGCTCTGAAACCAGAGGTAGAGATGGATAACAGGAGATCTTACCTGTATCTATTGGCTCTGAAACCATAGGTAGAGATAGATAACGGGAGATCTTACCTGTATCTATTGGCTCTGGAACCAGATGGATAACGGGAGAACTTACCTGTATCTATTGGCTCTGAAACCAGAGGTAGAGATGGATAACAGGAGATCTTACCTGTATCTATTGGCTCTGAAACCAAATGGATAATGGGAGATCTTACCTGTATCTATTGGCTCTGAAACCAGATGGATAATGGGAGATCTTACCTGTATCTATTGGCTCTGAAACCAGAGGTAGAGATGGATAACGGGAGATCTTACCTGTATCTATTGGCTCTGAAACCAGATGGATAACGGGAGATCTTACCTGTATCTATTGGCTCTGAAACCAGATGGATAACGGGAGATCTTACCTGTATCTATTGGCTCTGAAACCAGAGGTAGAGATGGATAACGGGAGATCTTACCTGTATCTATTGGCTCTGAAACCAGATGGATAACGGGAGATCTTACCTGTATCTATTGGCTCTGAAACCAGAGGTAGAGATGGATAACGGGAGATCTTACCTGTATCTATTGGCTCTGAAACCAGATGGATAACGGGAGATCTTACCTGTATCTATTGGCTCTGAAAACAGATGGATAACGGGAGATCTTACCTGTATCTATTGGCTCTGAAACCAGAGGTAGAGATGGATAACCGGAGATCTTACCTGTATCTATTGGCTCTGAAACCAGAGGTAGAGATGGATAACGGGAGATCTTACCTGTATCTATTGGCTCTGAAACCAGAGGTAGAGATGGATAACCGGAGATCTTACCTGTATCTATTGGCTCTGAAACCAGATGGATAGCGGGAGATCTTACCTGTATCTATTGGCTCTGAAACCAGAGGTAGAGATGGATAACGGGAGATCTTACCTGTATCTATTGGCTCTGAAACCAGAGGTAGAGATGGATAACGGGAGATCTTACCTGTATCTATTGGCTCTGAAACCAGATGGATAACGGGAGATCTTACCTGTATCTATTGGCTCTGAAACCAGAGGTAGAGATGGATAACCGGAGATCTTACCTGTATCTATTGGCTCTGAAACCAGATGGATAACGGGAGATCTTACCTGGATTGGCTCTAAAACCAGATGGATAACGGGAGATCTTACCTGTATCTATTGGCTCTGAAACCAGAGGTAGAGATGGATAACGGGAGATCTTACCTGTATCTATTGGCTCTGAAACCAGATGGATAACGGGAGATCTTACCTGTATCTATGGCTCTGAAACCAGATGGATAACGGGAGATCTTACCTGTATCTCTGAAACCAGATGTGGATAACGGGGAGATCTTACCTGTATCTATTGGCTCTGAAACCAGATGGATAACGGGAGATCTTACCTGTATCTATTGGCTCTGAAACCAGATAGAGATGATAACGGAGATCTTACCTGTATCTATTGGCTCTGAAACCAGATGTAGAGATGGATAACGGGAGATCTTACCTGTATCTATTGGCTCTGAAACCAGAGGTAGAGATGGATAACGGGAGATCTTACCTGTATCTATTGGCTCTGAAACCAGAGGGCTAGAGAGATGGATAACGGGAGATCTTACCTGTATCTATTGGCTCTGAAACCAGAGGTAGAGATGGATAACGGGAGATCTTACCTGTATCTATTGGCTCTGAAACCAGAGGTAGAGATGGATAACCGGAGATCTTACCTGTATCTATTGGCTCTGAAACCAGATGGATAACGGGAGATCTTACCTGTGAATGCTCCATCTGGAAGTTGTTGATCATCTGTGCGTATCGGCCTTTAGCTTTCATCAGAGCTTTGTGTGTCCCTGCCTCCTTTATCTTCCCACTCTCCAACACCAGTATCTCATCACAGAACTCCAGATACTGATACACACAAAGACAGATAGAGAGAGAGGGAGGGAGAGAGAGAGAGGGGGAGGAAGAGAGAGAGGGGGAAGGGAGAGAGAGAGGGAAGGAGAGAGAGAGAGAGAGAGAGGAAGAGAGACAGGGAGAGGGGGAGAGGGGGAGGAAGAGAGAGAGAGAGAGAGAGAGGAAGAGAGACAGAGAGAGAGAGGGGGAGAGAGAGGGGGAGAGAGAGAGGGAAGGAGAGAGAAAGAGAGACAGGGAGAGAGAGAGAGAGAGAGAGACAGAGAGAGAGAGAGAGAGAGAGAGACAGAGAGAGAGAGAGAGAGAGAGAGAGAGAGAGACAGAGAGAGAGAGAGAGACAGAGAGAGAGAGACAGAGAGAGAGAGAGAGAGAGGAAGGAGAGAGAGAGAGAGAGAGAGAGAGAGAGAGAGAGAGAGAGAGAGAGAGAGAGAGAGACAGAGACAGAGACAGAGAGAGATAAAGAGAGAGAGAGACAGAGAGAGAGAGAGAGAGAGAGACAGAGAGAGAGAGAGAGAGAGAGAGAGAGCAAGAGAGGGGAATAGTAACGTTAATAACTTGAGGAGGGGAGAGAGGATATCCCTGTCGGGTTCCTCTTTCTGTTAGCATACTTTGGATAAAATAAAAACCCTTTTATAACCCTTATGTGACTCAAAAGGGAATCAAACTTACAACTGAATCAACTGAATCAAACTAAAATACCTCTGAACCACAGACAGATAAAGGGAAAGGACTGACAAAATAAACAGTTATACCTTCAAATAAGTGGATTCAGCTATTTCAGCTGAGAGGTGTACAACATCGAGCACACAGCCATGCAATCTCCATAGACAAACAATGGCAGTAAAATAGCCTTACTGAGGAGCTCAGTGACTTTCAACGTGGCACAGTCATAGGATGCCACCTGTCCAACAAGTCAGTTCTTCAAGTTTTTGCCCTGCTAAGGCTGCCCCGGCCAACAGGTAAGTGCTGTTATTGTGAGGTTGAAACGTGTAGGAGCAACAACGGCTCGACCGCAAAGTGCTAGGCCACACAAGCTCACAGAACGAGACCACCTAGTGCTGAAGTGCGTAGCGCGTAAAAATCGTCTGTCCTCGGTTGCAACACTCACTACCGAGTTCCAAACTGCCTCTGGAAGCAACGTCAACACAAGAACTGTTCATCAGGAGCTTCATGAAATGGGTTTCCGTGGCTGAGCAGCCGATTGATTTTGAGCCCCTTAGTTCCAGTGAAGGGAAATCTTAATGCTACAGACATTCTAGACTGGATTTTCCACAAACATAAAACGTTGTATCCAGGAAAAAAAGAGAATTACTTTGCCACATCATTTTGCAGTATTAGTTTAGTGTCCTGTTGCAAACAGGATGCATGTTTTGGAATATATTTTACTCTGTACAGGCGTCCTTCTTTTCACTCTGTCATTTAGGTTAGTATTGTGGATTAACTACAATGTTGTTGATCCATCCTCAGTTCTCTCCTATCACAGCCATTAAACTCTGTAACTGTTTTAAAGTCCCCATTGGCTTCACTGAGCGGTTTCCTTCCTCTCCGGCAACTGAGTTATGCCTGTATCTTCATGGGCGGCAGCGTAGCCTAGTGGTTAGAGCGTTGGACTAGTAACCGGAAGGTTGTGAGTTCAAACCCCCGAGCTGACAAGGTACAAATCTGTTGTTCTGCCCCTGAACAGGCAGTTAACCCACTGTTCCCAGGCCGTCATTGAAAATAAGAATGTGTTCTTAACTGACTTGCCTGGTTAAATAAAGGTAAAAAAATAAAAAAAATAGTGACTGGGTGTATTGATACACCATCCAAAGTGTAATTAATAACTTCCTCAAAGGGAAATTCAATGTCTAGCTTTTTTTCTTTATTTTTTACCAATAGGTGAGGCCTTGGAAAAACTACCTGTTCTTTGTGGTTGAATCTATGTTTGAAATTCACTACTGAGGGACCTGACGGATAATTGTATGTGTCGGGGTACGGAGACGAGTCATTTTGAACACATATGCAATTTATTATGTGATTTGTTAAGTACATTTTGTACTCCTGAATTTATTTAGGCCATAACAAAGGGGTTGAATATCTTCCGTCGAAGGAGAGTCGGACCAAAATGCAGCGTGGTTAGTTCGATACATATTTAATAAGGAAAAACACGAACGATACAAAAAAACAAGAAACGGAAACGTGAAAACCTATACAGCCTATCTGGTGAAATACAAAACACACTGAGACAGGAACATTCACCCACAAAACACAGTGAAACCCCTTGCTACCTAAATATGGTTCCCAATCAGAGACAACGAGAATCACCTGACTCTGATTGAGAACCGCCTCAGGCAGCCATAGCCTATGCTAGACACCCCTACTCATCCGCAATCCCAATGCCTACTAAAACCCCAATACGAAAACACAACACAAAATAAACCCATGTCACACCCTGGCCTGACCAAATAAATATATAAACACAAAATACTAAGACCAGGGCGTGACAGAATACTTATTGACTCAAGACATTACAGATTTTAATTTATAATTAATTAGTAAAATAAATATTTAATATACATAATTCTACTTAACATAATTCTACTTTGATATTATGGGATATTGTGTGTAGGCCAGTAACAAACAAGCTCAATGTATTAATATTTCAAGTTAACGTCAAGTTAACCAAATACTGTATGCACCCGGACTATCTGCATTGACCCATTTTGCACAAACTCTTGTCTCATCACATACACTGCTGCTACTGTTTATTATCTATCCTGTTGCTTAGTCACTTTATCCCTATATGTACATATCTACCTCAACTACCTCGTACCACTACACATTGACTCAGTACTGGTACTTCCTGTATATAGCCATGTTATTACCTCGTACCACTACACATTGACTCAGTACTGGTACTTCCTGTATATAACCATGTTATTACCTCGTACCACTATACATTGACTCAGTACTGGTACTTCCTGTATATGGCCATGTTATTACCTCGTACCCCTGCACATTGACTCAATACTGGTACTTCCTGTATACAGCCATGTTATTACCTCGTAACCTTGCACATTGACTCAGTACTGGTACCCAGTGTATACAGCCATGTTATTACCTCGTACCCCTGCACATCGACTCAGTACTGGTACCCAGTGTATACAGCCATGTTATTACCTCGTACCCCTGTACATTATACAGCCATGTTATTACCTCGTACCCCTGCACATTGACTCAGTACTGGTAGCCAGTGTATACAGCCATGTTATTACCTCGTACCCCTGTACATTATACAGCCATGTTATTACCTCATACCCCTGTACATTGACTCAGTACTGGTACCCAGTGTATACAGCCATGTTATTACCTCGTACCCCTGCACATCGACTCAGTACTGGTACCCAGTGTATACAGCCATGTTATTACCTCGTACCCCTGTACATTATACAGCCATGTTATTACCTCATACCCCTGCACATTGACTCAGTACTGGTAGCCAGTGTATACAGCCATGTTATTACCTCGTACCCCTGTACATTGACTCAGTACTGGTACCCAGTGTATACAGCCATGTTATTACCTCGTACCCCTGCACATCGACTCAGTACTGGTACCCAGTGTATACAGCCATGTTATAACCTCGTACCCCTGCACATTGACTCAGTACTGGTAGCCAGTGTATATAACCATGTTATCGTTATTCATTGTGGATTTATTCCTTGTGTCACTATCTTCTATAATTTTCTAAAAATGTTCTCTGAATTGTTGGGAAGTCAGCATTTCACTGTTAGTCTACACCTGTTGTTTTACGAAGCATGTGACCAATACATTGGATTGGATTGGTTCTCTACCCTGTTGTTTTACGAAGCATGTGACCAATACATTGGATTGGATTGGTTCTCTACCCTGTTGTTAGGGAGTTTCTGGCGGGGTTGCAAAACTCTGGATATTCTTTTATTCCTCCTGTTTTTTCCATAAATCCTGGTCGAAGGATTCCCAGGTGAAAGATTCCCTCCTATATTTCCACCGAGAATCCTTCCAGAACAGAAACTCTGAAAAAAAACCTGTGAACTCTGGGAGAAGTTTTTGCAACCCTAGGTCCTGAACACACCATGAATACACCCAAGAGTGACATGGCTACAAGGTCTTTAAATTATATAAAGACAAAGACGCAATTAAAAACTGCACATTCCGAAACGAGTGAGATAATCAAGGGAAACGTAACTGTAAGCTCGTAACCAGCAGTGACTCCCTACCTGTAGTTGATGGGTGACCAGGATGATACTCTTCCCCTTCAGGGTCTTCTTGATACACTCCTCAAAGATGTGTTTCCCTACGTGGGCGTCCACCGCAGACAGAGGGTCGTCCAGCAGGATGATGTCTTTGTTGGAGTAGACTGCTCTGGCCAGACTGATCCTCTGCTTCTGACCCCCAGACAGGTTCAGGCCTCGCTCACCTATCTACAGAACCAGCAATACAACCCAGTCAGAACAGAACAGGTTCAGACATCCCTCATCTATCTACAGAACTAGCAATACAACCCAGTCAGAACTGAACAGGTTCAGACATCCCTCATCTATCTACAGAACCAGCAATACAACCCAGTCAGAACAGAACAGGTTCAGACATCACACCTAGCTACAGAACCAGCAATACAACCCAGTCAGTACAGAACAGGTTCAGACATCCCTCATCTATCTACAGAACCAGCAATACAACCCAGTCAGAACAGAACAGGTTCAGACATCCCTCACCTATCTACAGGACCTCATATATAATAGAGTTAAACAAGCTCTCCTATCTACAGAGAAAACCCAGTCGGTAGCGTCCAGGTTCGGGCCCTGTTCATCTATCTACAGAGAAAACCCAGTCGGTAGCGTCCAGGTTCGGGCCCTGTTCATCTATCTACAGAGAAAACCCCGTCGACCAGGTTCGGGCCCTGTTCATCTATCTACAGAGAAACCCCGTCGGTAGCGTCCAGGTTCGGGCCCTGTTCATCTATCTACAGAGAAAACCCAGTCGGTAGCGTCCAGGTTCGGGCCCTGTTCATCTATCTACAGAGAAAACCCAGTCGGTAGCGTCCAGGTTCGGGCCCTGTTCATCTATCTACAGAGAAAACCCAGTCGGTAGCGTCCAGGTTCGGGCCCTGTTCATCTATCTACAGAAAACCCAGTCGGTAGCGTCCAGGTTCGGGCCCTGTTCATCTATCTACAGAGAAAACCCAGTCGGTAGCGTCCAGGTTCGGGCCCTGTTCATCTATCTACAGAGAAAACCCAGTCGGTAGCGTCCAGGTTCGGGCCCTGTTCATCTATCTACAGAGAAAACCCAGTCGGTAGCGTCCAGGTTCGGGCCCTGTTCATCTATCTACAGAGAAAACCCCGTCGGTAGCGTCCAGGTTCGGGCCCTGTTCATCTATCTACAGAGAAAACCCAGTTGGTAGCGTCCAGGTTCGGGCCCTGTTCATCTATCTACAGAGAAAACCCAGTCAGTAGCGTCCAGGTTCGGGCCCTGTTCATCTATCTACAGAGAAAACCCAGTTGGTAGCGTCCAGGTTCGGGCCCTGTTCATCTATCTACAGAGAAAACCCAGTCAGTAGCGTCCAGGTTCGGGCCCTGTTCATCTATCTACAGAGAAAACCCAGTCGGTAGCGTCCAGGTTCGGCCCTGTTATTTGAAAGTCAAAAGGCATTCTGAGCTCGAGCATCAAATGAACGACTCAAACCCTGGATATATGTGAGCCCTTACCTCAGTTTGATCGCCATAGGGAAGAATAGCCAGATCTGGTATCAGGCTACAGGCACTGATGACTTTGTCATACCTTTACGAAAGACAAAAATGTGCAATAATAATTAAGACACTTAATTCAGGAGAACAACATGGTTATCAGGGATTCATTCATTCTGGAGAACAACATGGTTATCAGGGATTCATTCATTCTGGAGAACAACATGGTTATCAGGGATTCATTCATTCAGGTGAACAACATGGTTATCAGGGATTCATTCATTCTGGAGAACAACATGGTTATCAGGGATTCATTCAGGAGAACAACATGGTTATCAGGGATTCATTCTGTAGAACAACATGGTTATCAGGGATTCATTAATTCAGGAGAACAACATGGTTATCAGGGATTCATTCATTCAGGAGAACAACATGGTTATCAGGGATTCATTCTGGAGAACAACATGGTTATCAGGGATTCATTCTGGAGAACAACATGGTTATCAGGGATTCATTCAGGAGAACAACATGGTTATCAGGGATTCATTCAGGAGAACAACATGGTTATCAGGGATTCATTCAGGAGAACAACATGGTTATCAGGGATTCATTCTGGAGAACAACATGGTTATCAGGGATTCATTCTGGAGAACAACATGGTTATCAGGGATTCATTCTGGAGAACAACATGGTTATCAGGGATTCATTCTGGAGAACAACATGGTTATCAGGGATTCATTAATTCAGGAGAACAACATGGTTATCAGGGATTCATTCATTCAGGAGAACAACATGGTTATCAGGGATTCATTCATTCAGGAGAACAACATGGTTATCAGGGATTCATTCTGGAGAACAACATGGTTATCAGGGATTCATTCAGGTGAACAACATGGTTATCAGGGATTCATTCATTCTGGAGAACAACATGGTTATCAGGGATTCATTCAGGTGAACAACATGGTTATCAGGGATTCATTCATTCTGGAGAACAACATGGTTATCAGGGATTCATTCAGGAGAACAACATGGTTATCAGGGATTCATTCTGGAGAACAACATGGTTATCAGGGATTCATTCTGGAGAACAACATGGTTATCAGGGATTCATTCTGGAGAACAACATGGTTATCAGGGATTCATTCATTCAGGAGAACAACATGGTTATCAGGGATCCATTCTGGAGAACAGCATGGTTATCAGGGATTCATTCTGTAGAACAACATGGTTATCAGGGATTCATTCAGGAGAACAACATGGTTATCAGGGATTCATTCATTCAGGAGAACAACATGGTTATCAGGGATTCATTCAGGAGAACAACATGGTTATCAGGGATTCATTCTGGAGAACAACATGGTTATCAGGGATTCATTCTGGAGAACAACATGGTTATCAGGGATTCATTCAGGAGAACAACATGGTTATCAGTGATTCATTCAGGAGAACAGCATGGTTATCAGGGATTCATTCTGGAGAACAACATGGTTATCAGGGATTCATTCTGGAGAACAGCATGGTTATCAGGGATTCATTCTGGAGAACAACATGGTTATCAGGGATTCATTCTGGAGAACAACATGGTTATCAGGGATTCATTCTGGAGAACAACATGGTTATCAGGGATTCATTCTGGAGAACAGCATGGTTATCAGGGATTCATTCTGGAGAACAACATGGTTATCAGGGATTCATTCTGGAGAACCACATTTATCATTCATTCTGGAGAACAACATGGTTATCAGGGATTAATTCTGTAGAACAACATGGTTATCAGGGATTCATTCATTCAGGAGAACAACATGGTTATCAGGGATTCATTCATTCAGGAGAACAACATGGTTATCAGGGATTCATTCTGTAGAACAACATGGTTATCAGGGATTCATTCAGGTGAACAACATGGTTATCAGGGATTCATTCATTCTGGAGAACAACATGGTTATCAGGGATTCATTCAGGTGAACAACATGGTTATCAGGGATTCATTCATTCTGGAGAACAACATGGTTATCAGGGATTCATTCAGGAGAACAACATGGTTATCAGGGATTCATTCTGTAGAACAACATGGTTATCAGGGATTCATTCTGTAGAACAACATGGTTATCAGGGATTCATTCAGGTGAACAACATGGTTATCAGGGATTCATTCATTCAGGAGAACAACATGGTTATCATGGATTCATTCAGGAGAACAACATGGTTATCAGGGATTCATTCAGGAGAACCACATGGGTTAAGATACTAAAACAGCTGATAGTCCTGTGGAATTGCTGAGGTGAAATGTCATGGATAGTGTACTATCTACTAGATGGACTAAAAGAGCACAGACAGGATTTATCTGGCCAGTGATAGGCTGGACGGGATCAGCCTAAATGGGGTAAACTGAGGATAGACTTCCTCTACAGTTACTGATTAGCCTCTGCTCTGTTCCTGACAACAACTCTGCCAATCTTCCACCCGATGACATAACACACACGGTCATGTGGTAGTCTGAAGCAGAACAGGTCCAGCCACTCTACCATAACCACTGTTGTGGTGACCCTAAACATGGCCAGGTAAAGCAAAGGAGAACAGACCAGAGTAACATTACCTGGCCAGGTAAAGTAAAGGAGAACAGACCACAGTAACATTACCTGGCAGTTAAAGTAAAGGAGAACAGACCACAGTAACATTACCTGGCCAGGTAAAGTAAAGGAGAACAGACCAGAGTAACATTACCTGGCAGGTAAATTAAAGGACAACAGACCAGGTAAAGAGAACAGACCACAGTAAGGTAAATTAAAGGAGAACAGACCACTGTGGCAGGTAAAGCAGGTAAAGTAAAGGAGAACAGACCACCAACATTACCTGGCCAGGTAAAGGAGAACAGACCACAGTAACATTACCTGGCCAGGTGAGGTAAAGGAGAACAGACCACAGTAACATTACCTGGCCAGGTAAAGGAGAACAGACCACAGTAACATTACCTGGCAGTTAAAGTAAAGGAGAACAGACCACAGTAACATTACCTGGCCAGGTAAAGTAAAGGAGAACAGACCACAGTAACATTACCTGGCCAGGTAAATTAAAGGACAACAGACCAGAGTAACATTACCTGGCAGGTAAATTAAAGGACAACAGACCAGAGTAACATTACCTGGCCAGGTAAAGGAGAACAGACCACAGTAACATTACCTGGCAGGTAAATTAAAGGAGAACAGACCACTGTAACATTACCTGGCCAGGTAAAGTAAAGGAGAACAGACCACAGTAACACTACCTAGCAGGTAAAGTAAAGGAGAACAGACCAGAGTAACATTACCTGGCCAGGTAAAGGAGAACAGACCACAGTAACATTACCTGGCCAGGTAAAGTAAAGGAGAACAGACCACAGTAACATTACCTGGCCAGGTAAAGTAAAGGAGAACAGACCACAGTAACATTACCTGGCCAGGTAAATTAAAGGAGAACAGACCACAGTAATATTACCTGGCCAGGTAAAGGAGAACAGACCACAGTAACATTACCTGGCAGGTAAATTAAAGGACAACAGACCAGAGTAACATTACATGGCCAGGTAAAGCAAAGGAGAACAGACCACAGTAACATTACCTGGCCAGGTAAAGGAGAACAGACCACAGTAACATTACCTGGCCAGGTAAAGTAAAGGAGAACAGACCACAGTAACATTACCTGGCCAGGTGAGGTAAAGGAGAACAGACCACAGTAACATTACCTGGCCAGGTAAAGGAGAACAGACCACAGTAACATTACCTGGCCAGGTAAAGTAAAGGAGAACAGACCACAGTAACATTACCTGGCCAGGTAAAGTAAAGGAGAACAGACCACAGTAACATTACCTGGCAGGTAAAGGAGAACAGACCACAGCAACATTACCTGGCCAGGTAAAGTAAAGGAGAACAGACCACAGTAACATTACCTGGCCAGGTGAAGTAAAGGAGAACAGACCACAGTAATGACTTAAATGTAAATGTAAATGTAACATTACCTGGCCAGGTAAAGTAAAGGAGAACAGACCACAGTAACATTACCTGGCCAGGTAAAGTAAAGGAGAACAGTAACAGTAACATTACCTGGCCAGGTAAAGTAAAGGAGAACAGTAACAGTAACATTACCTGACCAGGTAAAGTAAAGGAGAACAGTAACAGTAACATTACCTGACCAGGTAAAGTAAAGGAGAACAGTAACAGTAACATTACCTGGCCAGGTAAAGTAAAGGAGAACAGACCACAGTAACATTACCTGGCCAGGTAAAGTAAAGGAGAACAGTAACAGTAACATTACCTGGCCAGGTAAAGTAAAGGAGAACAGTAACAGTAACATTACCTGACCAGGTAAAGTAAAGGAGAACAGTAACAGTAACATTACCTGACCAGGTAAAGTAAAGGAGAACAGTAACAGTAACATTACCTGACCAGGTAAAGTAAAGGAGAACAGTAACAGTAACATTACCTGACCAGGTAAAGTAAAGGAGAACAGTAACAGTAACATTACCTGGCCAGGTAAAGTAAAGGAGAACAGTAACAGTAACATTACCTGGCCAGGTAAAGTAAAGGAGAACAGTAACAGTAACATTACCTGACCAGGTAAAGTAAAGGAGAACAGTAACAGTAACATTACCTGACCAGGTAAAGTAAAGGAGAACAGTAACAGTAACATTACCTGACCAGGTAAAGTAAAGGAGAACAGACCACAGTAACATTACCTGGCCAGGTAAAGTAAAGGAGAACAGTAACAGTAACATTACCTGACCAGGTAAAGTAAAGGAGAACAGTAACAGTAACATTACCTGACCAGGTAAAGTAAAGGAGAACAGACCACAGTAACAGTACCTGGCCAGGTAAAGTAAAGGAGAACAGACCACAGTAACATTACCTGGCCAGGTAAAGTAAAGGAGAACAGACCACAGTAACATTACCTGACCAGGTAAAGTAAAGGAGAACAGACCACAGTAACATTACCTGACCAGGTAAAGTAAAGGAGAACAGACCACAGTAACATTACCTGGTCTGGTTGAAGGGTTCCCCCATCAAGATATTGTCTTGGACCGTACCGTGGAAGATCCAGGCCTGCTGGGAAACGTAGGCAAACTGTCCGTCTGCTGTGACTGAACCATGCTGCAGGTGCATCTGGGGAACATATCACGCAACACAAAACATTACTTCATACACTTTTTGGAAGAATCTTTGGATGAGACCATTCATTTGACCGTGTCTGGCCATTTTCAGTCATTTATTATATGTGGCATGTATTGTTTGCATACTTGAACATTTAACTGATAAATGGGGAACAAACACTTTGAAGCAAACCTGTTCTAAGATGCTCGATATCAGCGATGTCTTCCCACTTCCCACGTTGCCACAGATACCAAGCAGGTTTCCCTAAAAAGGCAAACAGTCATCAGAAAATCAATCACATAACTCTGAACCCTGCTTAACCTCATCTAACTCTGACCCCTGCTTAACCTATATTAACTCTGACCCCTGCTTAACCTATATTAACTCTGACCCCTGCTTAACCTATATTAACTCTGACCCCTGCTTAACCTATATTAACTCTGACCCCTGCTTAACCTATATTAACTCTGACCCCTGCTTAACCTATATTAACTCTGACCCCTGCTTAACCCATCTAACTCTGACCCCTGCTTACCTCATCTAAGTCTGACCCCTGCTTAACCTATATTAACTCTGACCCCTGCTTAACCTATATTAACTCTGACCCCTGCTTACCTCATCTAACTCTGACCCCTGCTTACTCTAACTCTGACCCCTGCTTAACCTATATTAACTCTGACCCCTGCTTAACCTATATTAACTCTGACCCCTGCTTAACCTATATTAACTCTGACCCCTGCTTACCTCATCTAACTCTGACCCCTGCTTACCTCATCTAACTCTGACCCCTGCTTAACCTATATTAACTCAGACCCCTGCTTACCTCATCTAACTCCGACCCCTGCTTACCTCATCTAACTCTGACCCCTGCTTAACCTATATTAACTCTGACCCCTGCTTACCTCATCTAACTCAGACCCCTGCTTACCTCATCTAACTCTGACCCCAGCTTACCTGATCTAACTCTGACCCCTGCTTACCTCATCTAACTCAGACCCCTGCTTACCTCATCTAACTCCGACCCCTGCTTACCTCATCTAACTCCGACCCCTGCTTACCTCATCTAACTCTGACCTCTGCTTACCTCATCTAACTCCGACCCCTGCTTACCTCATCTAACTCTGACCCCTGCTTACCTCATCTAACTCTGACCCCTGCTTACCTCATCTAACTCTGACCCCTGCTTACCTCATCTAACTCTGACCCCTGCTTACCTCATCTAACTCTGACCCCTGCTTACCTCATCTAACTCCGACCCCTGCTTACCTCATCTAACTCTGACCCCTGCTTACCTCATCTAACTCTGACCCCTGCTTAACCTATATTAACTCTGACCCATGCTTACCTCATCTAACTCTGACCCCTGCTTAACCTATATTAACTCTGACCCCTGCTTACCTCATCTAACTCTGACCCCTGCTTACCTCATCTAACTCAGACCCCTGCTTACCTACATTTACATTTACATTTAAGTCATTTAGCAGACGCTCTTATCCAGAGCGACTTACAAATTGGTGCATTCACCTTATGACATCCAGTGGAACAGCCACTTTACAATAGTGCATCTAAATCTTTTAAGGGGGGTGAGAAGGATTACTTTATCCTATCCTAGGTATTCCTTAAAGAGGTGGGGTTTCAGGTGTCTCCGGAAGGTGGTGATTGACTCCGCTGTCCTGGCGTCATGAGGGAGTTTGTTCCACCATTGGGGGGCCAGAGCAGCGAACAGTTTTGACTGGGCTGAGCGGGAACTGTACTTCCTCAGTGGTAGGGAGGCGAGCAGGCCAGAGGTGGATGAACGCAGTGCCCTTGTTTGGGTGTAGGGCCTGATCAGAGCCTGGAGGTACTGAGGTGCCGTTCCCCTCACAGCTCCGTAGGCAAGCACCATGGTCTTGTAGCGGATGCGAGCTTCAACTAATGGCACAGGCAGGGAGCCCAGCCAACAGCGAGTTGCAGTAATCCAGACGGGAGATGACAAGTGCCTGGATTAGGACCTGCGCCGCTTCCTGTGTGAGGCAGGGTCGTACTCTGCGGATGTTGTAGAGCATGAACCTACAGGAACGGGCCACCGCCTTGATGTTAGTTGAGAACGACAGGGTGTTGTCCAGGATCACGCCAAGGTTCTTAGCGCTCTGGGAGGAGGACACAATGGAGTTGTCAACCGTGATGGCGAGATCATGGAACGGGCAGTCCTTCCCCGGGAGGAAGAGCAGCTCCGTCTTGCCGAGGTTCAGCTTGAGGTGGTGATCCGTCATCCACACTGATATGTCTGCCAGACATGCAGAGATGCGGTCGCCACCTGGTCATCAGAAGGGGAAAGGAGAAGATTAATTGTGTGTCGTCTGCATAGCAATGATAGGAGAGACCATGTGAGGTTATGACAGAGCCAAGTGACTTGGTGTATAGCGAGAATAGGAGAGGGCCTAGAACAGAGCCCTGAGGGACACCAGTGGTGAGAGCACGTGGTGAGGAGACAGATTCTCGCCACGCCACCTGGTAGGAGCGACCTGTCAGGTAGGACGCAATCCAAGCGTGGGCCGCGCCGGAGATGCCCAACTCGGAGAGGGTGGAGAGGAGGATCTGATGGTTCACAGTATCGAAGGCAGCCGATAGGTCTAGAAGGATGAGAGCAGAGGAGAGAGAGTTAGCTTTAGCAGTGCGGAGCGCCTCAGTGATACAGAGAAGAGCAGTCTCAGTTGAAGGACTAGTCTTGAAACCTGACTGATTTGGATCAAGAAGGTCGTTCTGAGAGAGATAGCGGGAGAGCTGGCCAAGGACGGCACGTTCAAGAGTTTTGGAGAGAAAAGAAAGAAGGGATACTGGTCTGTAGTTGTTGACATCGGAGGGATCGAGTGTAGGTTTTTTCAGAAGGGGTGCAACTCTCGCTCTCTTGAAGACGGAAGGGACGTAGCCAGCGGTCAGGGATGAGTTGATGAGTGAGGTGAGGTAAGGGAGAAGGTCTCCGGAAATGGTCTGGAGAAGAGAGGAGGGGATAGGGTCAAGCGGGCAGGTTGTTGGGCGGCCGGCCGTCACAAGACGCGAGATTTCATCTGGAGAGAGAGGGGAGAAGGAGGTCAGAGCACAGGGTAGGGGAGTGTGAGCAGAACCAGCGGTGTCGTTTGACTTAGCAAACGAGGATCGGATGTCGTCGACCTTCTTTTCAAAATGGTTGACGAAGTCATCTGCAGAGAGGAGGAGGGGGAGGGGAGGAGGATTCAGGAGGGAGGAGAAGGTGGCAAAGAGCTTCCTAGGGTTAGAGGCAGATGCTTGGAATTTAGAGTGGTAGAAAGTGGCTTTAGCAGCAGAGACAGAAGAGGAAAATGTAGAGGAGGGAGTGAAAGGATGCCAGGTCCGCAGGGAGGCGAGTTTTCCTCCATTTCCGCTCGGCTGCCCGGAGCCCTGTTCTGTGAGCTCGCAATGAGTCGTTGAGCCACGGAGCGGGAGGGGAGGACCGAGCCGGCCTGGAGGATAGGGGACATAGAGAGTCAAAGGATGCAGAAAGGGAGGAGAGGAGGGTTGAGGAGGCAGAATCAGGAGGTAGGTTGGAGAAGGTTTGAGCAGAGGGAAGAGATGATAGGATGGAAGAGGAGAGAGTGGCGGGGGAGAGAGAGCGAAGGTTGGGACGGCGCGATACCATCCGAGTAGGGGCAGTGTGGGAAGTGTTGGATGAGAGCGAGAGGGAAAAGGATACAAGGTAGTGGTCGGAGACTTGGAGGGGAGTTGCAATGAGGTTAGTGGAAGAACAGCATCTAGTAAAGATGAGGTCGAGCGTATTGCCTGCCTTGTGAGTAGGGGGAAGGTGAGAGGGTGAGGTCAAAAGAGGAGAGGAGTGGAAAGAAGGAGGCAGAGAGGAATGAGTCAAAGGTAGACGTGGGGAGGTTAAAGTCGCCCAGAACTGTGAGAGGTGAGCCGTCCTCAGGAAAGGATCTTATCAAGGCATCAAGCTCATTGATGAACTCTCCGAGGAACCTGGAGGGCGATAAATGATAAGGATGTTAAGCTTGAAAGGGCTGGTAACTGTGACAGCATGGAATTCAAAGGAGGCGATAGACAGATGGGTAAGGGGAGAAAGAGAGAATGACCACTTGGGAGAGATGAGGATCCCGGTGCCACCACCCCGCTGACCAGAAGCTCTCGGGGTGTGCGAGAACACGTGGGCGGACGAAGAGAGAGCAGTAGGAGTAGCAGTGTTATCTGTGGTGATCCATGTTTCCGTCAGTGCCAAGAAGTCGAGGGACTGGAGGGAGGCATAGGCTGAGATGAACTCTGCCTTGTTGGCCGCAGATCGGCAGTTCCAGAGGCTACCGGAGACCTGGAACTCCACGTGGGTCGTGCGCGCTGGGACCACCAGATTAGGGTGGCCGCGGCCACGCGGTGTGGAGCGTTTGTATGGTCTGTGCAGAGAGGAGAGAACAGGGATAGACAGACACATAGTTGACAGGCTACAGAAGAGGCAACGCTAATGCAAAGGAGATTGGAATGACAAGTGGACTACACGTCTCAAATGTTCAGAAAGTTAAGCTTACGTAGCAAGAATCTTATTGACTAAAATGATTAAAATGATACAGTACTGCTGAAGTAGGCTAGCTGGCAGTGGCTGCGTTGTTGACTTTGTAGGCTAGCTGGCAGTGGCTACGTTGTTGACACTACACTAATCAAGTCGTTCCGTTGAGTGTAATAGTTTCTACAGTGCTGCTATTCGGGGCTTGCTGGCTAGCTAGCAGTGTTGATTACGTTACGTTGCGTTAAAAGAACGACAATAGCTGGCTAGCTAATCTAGAAAATCGCTCTAGACTACACAATTATCTTTGATACAAAGACGGCTATGTAGCTAGCTATGTAGCTAGCTACGATCAAACAAATCAAACCGTTGTACTGTAATGAAATGAAATGAAAATGTGATACTACCTGTGGAGCGAGCGGAATCGACCCGGTTTGTTGAGTGCGGAAGTTCTATTCGGTAGACGTTGGCTAGCTGTTGGCTAGCTAGCAGTGTCTCCTACGTTAAGGACGACAAATAGCTGGCTAGCTAACCTCGGTAAATTAAGATAATCACTCTAAAACTACACACTCTAAACTACACAATTATCTTGGATACGAAGACAGCAAAGACAACTATGTAGCTAGCTAACACTACACTAATCAAGTCGTTCAGTTGAGTGTAATTGTTTCTACAGTGCTGCTATTCGGTAGACGGTGGACGTTTGCTAGCTGGCTAGCTGCTGGGCAGATAGCAGTGTAGACTACGTTAGGACGACGAAATACGATAATTACGCAATTATCTTTGATACAAAGACGGCTATGTAGCTAGCTAAGAAGAAATTGCTAAGATTAGACCAATCAAACCGTTGTACTATAATGAAATGTAATGAAATGTAATGAAAAGTTATACTACCAGCGGACCGAAGTACCTCATCTAACTCTGACCCCTGCTTAACCTATATTAACTCTGACCCCTGCTTAACCTATATTAACTCTGACCCCTGCTTACCTCATGTAACTCTGACCTCTGCTTACCCTATATTAACTCTGACCCCTGCTTAACCTATATTAACTCTGACCTCTGCTTACCTCATCTAACTCTGACCCCTGCTTACCTCATCTAACTCTGACCCCTGCTTACCTCATCTAACTCTGACCCCTGCTTAACCTATATTAACTCTGACCCCTGCTTACCTCATCTAACCCAGACCCCACTCACCCCATCTCACCCAATAAAAAGCATTATCTAACCCAGACCCCACTCACCCCATTTAACCCAATCAAAAGCCCTATCTAACCCAGACCCCACTCACCCCATCTAACCCAATCAAAAGCCCTATCTAACCCAGACCCCACTCATCCCATCTCACCCAATCAAAAGCCCTATCTAACCCAGACCCCATCTCACCCAATCATAAGCCCTATCTAACCCCAACCAGCACCTACCTTAGGCAGGTTGAAGGAGATGTTTCTCAGGGTGGGCTTGGCCTTGGTCTTGCCCGGTGTGTGAGTCCCGTTCTGGCCCTGTGGTTCCACCTTCCCTCCCTTCAGAGAGGCTGTGGTGCCTGGTGCCGTAGTGGTTGTCTGTCCTTCAGGCCTGGCCCAGGTGAATGTTGCCTTCTCCATGACCAGGGCCGAGGAGGACCCGTGTCTCTGGACCAGGTACGAGTCTGGGTTCTGTGTCATCAGCAGTTTCTACACACACACAGAGAGTGGACACGCACACGCACGCACACACCCATACACAACCCCCCACACAAACACAGAGTGGACACGCACACACACACACACACAGAGAGTGGACACGCACACGCACGCACATACACATACACAACCCCCCCCCCCACACACACACACACACACACACACACACACAGGCACACACACACACACAAATAATCACAAATGTAAACATGTAGATTTACACACATACAAAGTATACAAACCCACACACACACACACACAAACACACACACACACACACACACACACACAACACACACACACACACACACACACACACACACACACACACACACACACACACACAGTAAACACACACACACACACAGTAAACACACACACACACACACAGTAAACACACAGAGCTTATCTTCATGCTACAAAGAGACTGATAACAGAAATGCTTAGGACACATGTGCTTCATGATATACAGTAAGAGGATGAAGTTGATGATTGATCATGTTTTAAAGGAGAGGAGGCTCACCTTTAGCCGGGCTAGCGATACCAGTCCCTCGGCTATGGCTTTGACAGAGAACGGCAGCAAACCCAGGGAGAACCGCATGGAGTTAAAGATGGCGATTGTGGTAAAAGCCTGGTAAAAACAAGATGGCCATTAGGGTAAACAGCCTGGTAAAAACAAGATGGCCATTAGGGTAAACAGCCTGGTAAAAACAAGATGGCGATTAGGGTAAACAGCCTGGTAAAAACAAGATGGCGATTAGGGTAAACAGCCTAGTAAAAACAAGATGGCGATGAGGGTAACAGCCTGGTAAAAACAAGATGGCGATTAGGGTAAACAGCCTGGTAAAAACAAGATGGCGATTAGGGTAAACAGCCTGGTAAAAACAAGATGGCGATTAGGGTAACAGCCTGGTAAAAACAAGATGGCGATTAGGGTAACAGCCTGGTAAAAACAAGATGGCGATGAGGGTAACAGCCTGGTAAAAACAAGATGGCGATTAGGGTAACAGCCTGGTAAAAACAAGATGGCGATGAGGGTAACAGCCTGGTAAAAACAAGATGGCGATTAGGGTAACAGCCTGGTAAAAACAAGATGGCGATTAGGTATTAGGACCAGGTATTAGGACTAGGTATTAAGACTAGGTATTAGGTCTAGGTATTAGGACCAGGTATTAGGTCTAGGTATTAGGACTAGGTATTAGGACTAGGACTAGGCATTAGGTCTAGGTATTAGGTCTAGTTATTAGGACTAGGTATTAGGACTAGGTCCAGGTATTAGGACCAGGTATTAGGACCAGGTATTAGGACTAGGTATTAGGACCAGGTATTAGGTCTAGGTATTAGGACCAGGTGTTAGGACCAGGTATTAGGACTAGGTATTAGGTCTAGATATTAGGACTAGGTATTAGGTCTAGGACTAGGTATTAGGTCTAGGTATTAGGACTAGGTATTAGGTCTAGGACTAGGTATTAGGTCTAGGTATTAGGACTAGGTATTAGGACGAGGTATTAGGTCTAGGTATTAGGACTAGGTATTAGGTATAGGTATTAGGACTAGGTATTAGGACCAGGTATTAGGACTAGGTCTAGGTATTAGGACCAGGTATTAGGACTAGGTATTATGACTAGGTATTAGGTCTAGGGAGTAGGACTAGGTATTAGGTCTAGGACTAGGTATTAGGTCTAGGTATTAGGACTAGGTATTAGGTCTAGGTATTAGGACTATGTATTAGGTCTAGGTATTAGGTCAAGGTATTAGGACTAGGTCTAGGTATTAGGACCAGGTATTAGGACAAGGACTAGGTATTAGGACTAGGTATTAGGACTAAGTCTAGGTATTAAGACTAGGTATTAGGACTAGGTATTAGGACTAGGTATTAGGTCTAGGTATTAGGACTAGGTATTAGGACTAGGTCTAGGTATTAGGACTAGGTATTAGGTCTAGGTATTAGGACTAGGTATTAGGACTAGGTATTAGGTCTAGGTATTAGGACCAGGTATTAGGACTAGGTATTAGAACTAGGTATTAGGTCTAGGTATTAGGACCAGGTATTAGGACTAGGTATTAGGACCAGGTCTAGGTATTAGGACTAGGTATTAGGACTAGGTATTAGGTCTAGGTATTAGGACTAGGACTAGGCATTAGGTCTAGGTATTAGGTCTAGTTATTAGGACTAGGTATTAGGACTAGGTCCAGGTATTAGGACCAGGTATTAGGACCAGGTATTAGGACTAGGTATTAGGACCAGGTATTAGGTCTAGGTATTAGGACCAGGTGTTAGGACCAGGTATTAGGACTAGGTATTAGGTCTAGATATTAGGACTAGGTATTAGGTCTAGGACTAGGTATTAGGTCTAGGTATTAGGACTAGGTATTAGGTCTAGGACTAGGTATTAGGTCTAGGTATTAGGACTAGGTATTAGGACGAGGTATTAGGTCTAGGTATTAGGACTAGGTATTAGGTATAGGTATTAGGACTAGGTATTAGGACCAGGTATTAGGACTAGGTCTAGGTATTAGGACCAGGTATTAGGACTAGGTATTATGACTAGGTATTAGGTCTAGGGAGTAGGACTAGGTATTAGGTCTAGGACTAGGTATTAGGTCTAGGTATTAGGACTAGGTATTAGGTCTAGGTATTAGGACTATGTATTAGGTCTAGGTATTAGGTCAAGGTATTAGGACTAGGTCTAGGTATTAGGACCAGGTATTAGGACAAGGACTAGGTATTAGGACTAGGTATTAGGACTAAGTCTAGGTATTAAGACTAGGTATTAGGACTAGGTATTAGGACTAGGTATTAGGTCTAGGTATTAGGACTAGGTATTAGGACTAGGTCTAGGTATTAGGACTAGGTATTAGGTCTCGGTATTAGGACTAGGTATTAGGACTAGGTATTAGGTCTAGGTATTAGGACCAGGTATTAGGACTAGGTATTAGAACTAGGTATTAGGTCTAGGTATTAGGACCAGGTATTAGGACTAGGTATTAGGACCAGGTATTAGGACTAGGTATTAGGACTAGGTCTAGGTATTAGGACTAGGTATTAGGACTAGGTATTAGGTCTAGGTATTAGGACTAGGTATTAGGACTAGGACCAGGTATTAGGACTAGGTATTAGGCCTAGGACTAGGTATTAGGTCTAGGTATTAGGACTAGGTATTAGGACTAGGTATTAGATCTAGGTTTTAGGACTAGGTATTAGGTCTAGGTATTAGGACTAGGTATTAGGACTAGGTATTAGGACTAGGACTAGGTATTAGGTCTAGGTATTAGGACTAGGTATTAGGACTAGGTATTAGGACTAGGTATGAGGACTAGGTATTAGGTCTAGGTATTAGGACTAGGTATTAGGACTAGGTATTAGGTCTAGGTATTAGGACTAGGTATTAGGACTAGGTGTTAAGTCTAGGTATTAGGACAAGGTATTAGGTCTAGGTACTAGGACTAGGCATTAGGACTAGGCATTAGGTATACTACTCACTTCCGAGGAGCTGAGGGGCAGGCCCAGCAGGGTGTGGACTACGAAGGTGAGGATGGTTGCCAGGGTGGGGATGATGGTTGTGATGGAGGAGTTGATACTCTGGATGTAGCCAGCCATCTCCAGCAGCTGCTTCTCAGCCTTCCTGATGTCTGATGGGGAAACACAGGACGGCAGATATGGAATGTGTACAAAATGGATCCCTATTCCCTTTATATGGCACTATATCCAGACACACTGTATACACTGTAAACAACGCTCTAGTAAAGATTTATACCAAATGTTCTAGAACTCTAATAATATACTAGTATGTACAGTGACTATAGAACTCTAATAATATACTAGTATGTACAGTGACTATAGAACTCTAATAATATATTAGTATGTACAGTGACTATGGAACTCTAATAATATACTAGTATGTACAGTGACTATAGAACTCTAATAATATACTAGTATGTACAGTGACTATAGAACTCTAATAATATACTAGTATGTACAGTGACTATAGAACTCTAATAATATACTAGTATGTACAGTGACTATAGAACTCTAATAATATACTAGTATGTACAGTGACTACAGAACTCTAATAATATACTAGTATGTACAGTGACTATAGAACTCTAATAATATACTAGTATGTACAGTGACTATAGAACTCTAATAATATAGAACTCTAATAATATACTAGTATGTACAGTGACTATAGAACTCTAATAATATACTAGTATGTACAGTGACTATAGAACTCTAATAATATACTAGTATGTACAGTGACTATGGAACTCTAATAATATAGAACTCTAATAATATACTAGTATGTACAGTGACTACAGAACTCTAATAATATACTAGTATGTACAGTGACTATTGAACTCTAATAATATACTAGTATGTACAGTGACTATAGAACTCTAATAATATACTAGTATGTACAGTGACTATAGAACTCTAATAATATACTAGTATGTACAGTGACTATAGAACTCTAATAATATACTAGTATGTACAGTGACTACAGAACTCTAATAATATACTAGTATGTACAGTGACTATAGAACTCTAATAATATAGAACTCTAATAATATACTAGTATGTACAGTGACTATAGAACTCTAATAATATAGAACTCTAATAATATACTAGTATGTACAGTGACTACAGAACTCTAATAATATACTAGTATGTACAGTGACTATTGAACTCTAATAATATACTAGTATGTACAGTGACTATAGAACTCTAATAATATACTAGTATGTACAGTGACTATAGAACTCTAATAATATACTAGTATGTACAGTGACTATAGAACTCTAATAATATACTAGTATGTACAGTGACTACAGAACTCTAATAATATACTAGTATGTACAGTGACTATAGAACTCTAATAATATACTAGTATGTACAGTGACTATGGAGCTCTAATAATATACTAGTATGTACAGTGACTATAGAACTCTAATAATATACTAGTATGTACAGTGACTATAGAACTCTAATAATATACTAGTATGTACAGTGACTATAGTACAGTGACTATCACTTTTTATAGCTACTGTTTACAGGCCTCCTGGGCCATATACAGCGTTTCTCACTGAGTTCCCTGAATTCCTATCGGACCTTGTAGTCATTGCAGATAATATTCTAATCTTTGGTGACTTTAATATTCACATGGAAAAGTCCACAGACCCACTCCAAAAGGCTTTCGGAGCCATCATCGACTCAGTGGGTTTTGTCCAACATGTCTCTGGACCTCACTCACTGTCACAGTCATAAAGCTGGACTAGTTTTGTCCCATGGAATAAATGTTGTGGATCTTAATGTTTTCCTCATAATCCTGGACTATCGGACCACCATTTTATTACGTTTGCAATTGCAACAAATAATCTGCTCAGACCCCAACCAAGGAACATCAAAAGTCGTGCTATAAATTCACAGACAACACAAAGATTCCTTGATGCCCTTCCAGACTCCTCTGCCTACCCAAGGACGCCAGAGGACAAAAATCCGTTAACCACCTAACTGAGTATCTCAATTTAACCTTGCGCAATACCTAGATGCAGTTGCACCCCTAAAAACTAAAAAATGTCTCATAAGAAACTAGCTCCCTGGTACACAGAAAATACCCGAGCTCTGAAGCAAGCTTCAGAAAATTGGAGCAATGGCGCCACACCAAACTGGAAGTCTTCCGACTAGCTTGGAAGGACGGTGCCGTGCAGTACCGAAGAGCCCTTACTGCTGCTCGATCATCCTATTTTCTAACTTAATTGAGGAAAATAAGAACAATCCGAAATTCCTTTTGATACTGTCGCAAAGCTAACTAAAAGCAGCATTCCCCAAGAGAGGATGACTTTCACTTTAGCAGTGATAAATTCATGAACTTCTTTGAGGAAAAGATTATGATTATTAGAAAGCAAATTACGGACTCCTCTTTAAACCTGCGTATTCCTCCAAACCTCAGTTGTCCTGAGTCTGCACAACTCTGCCAGGACCTAGGATCAAGAGACGCTCAAGTCTTTAGTACTATATCTCTTGACACAATGATGAAAATAATCATGGCCTCTAAACCTTCAAGCTGCATACTGGACCCTATTCCAACTAAACTACTGAAAGAGCTGCTTCCTGTGCTTGGCCCTCCTATAATTGAACATAATAAACGGCTCTCTATCCACTGGATGTGTACCAAACTCACTAAAAGTGGCAGTAATAAAGCCTCTCTTGAAAAAGCCAAACCTTGACCCAGAAAATATAAAAAACTATCGGCCTATATCGAATCTTCCATTCCTCTCAAAAATTTTAGAGAAGGCTGTTGCGCAGCAACTCACTGCCTTCCTGAAGACAAACAATGTATACGAAATGCTTCAGTCTGGTTTTAGACCCCATCATAGCACTGAGACGGCACTTGTGAAGGTGGTAAATGACATTTTAATGGCAACGGACCGAGCTCTGCATCTGTCCTCGTGCTCCTAGACCTTAGTGCTGCTTTTGATACCATAGATCACCACATTCTTTTGGAGAGATTGAAACCCAAATTGGTCTACACGGACATGTTCTGGCCTGGTTTAGATCTTATCTGTCGGAAAGATATCAGTTTGTCTCTGTGAATGGTTTGTCCTCTGACAAATCAACTGTAAATTTCGGTGTTCCTCAGGTTCTGTTTTAGGACCACTATTGTTTTCACTATATATTTTACCTCTTGGGGATGTTATTCAGAAAACATAATGTAAACTTTCACTGCTATGCGGATGACACACAGCTGTACATTTCAATGAAACATGGTGAAGCCCCAAAATTGCCCTCGCTAGAAGCATGTGTTTCAGACATAAGGAAGTGGATGGCTGCAAACTTTCTACTATTAAACTCGGACAAAACAGAGATGCTTGTTCTAGGTCCCAAGAAACAAAGAGATCTTCTGTTGAATCTGACAATTAATCTTAATGGTTGTACAGTCGTCTCAAATAAAACTGTGAAGGACCTCGGCGTTACTCTGGACCCTGATCTCTCTTTTGAAGAACATATCAAGACCATTTCGAGGACAGCTTTTTCCATCTACGTAACATTGCAAAAATCAGAAACTTTCTGTCCAAAAATGATGCAGAAAAATTAATCCATGCTTTTGTCACTTCTAGGTTAGACTACTGCAATGCTCTATTTTCCGGCTACCCGGATAAAGCACTAAATAAACTTCAGTTAGTGCTGAATACGGCTGCTAGAATCTGACTAGAACCAAAAAATTTGATCATATTACTCCAGTGCTAGCCTCTCTACACTGGCTTCCTGTCAAAGCAAGGGCTGATTTCAAGGTTTACTGCTAACCTACAAAGCATTACATGGGCTTGCTCCTACCTATCTCTCTGATTTGGTCCTGCCGTACATACCTACACGTACGCTACGGTCACAAGACGCAGGCCTCCTAATTGTCCCTAAATTTCTAAGCAAACAGCTGGAGGCAGGGCTTTCTCCTATAGAGCTCCATTTTTATGGAACGGTCTGCCTACCCATGTCAGAGACGCAAACTCGGTCTCAACCTTTAAGTCTTTACTGAAGACTCATCTCTTCAGTGGGTCATATGATTGAGTGTAGTCTGGCCCAGGAGTGGGAAGGTGAACGGAAAGGCTCTGGAGCAACGAACCGCCCTTGCTGTCTCTGCCTGGCCGATTCCCCTCTTTCCACTGGGATTCTCTGCCTCTACCCTGTTACGGGGGCTGAGTCACTGGCTTACTGGGGCTCTCTCATGCCGTCCCTGGGGGTGCGTCACCTGGGTGGGTTGATTCACTGTTGTGGTCGGCCTGTCTGGGTTGGCGCCCCCCCCTTGGGTTGTGCCGTGGCGGAGATCTTTGTGGGCTATACTCGGCCTTGTCTCAGGATGGTAAGTTGGTGGTTGAAGATATCCCTCTAGTGGTGTGGGGGCTGTGCTTTGGCAAAGTGGGTGGGGTTATATCCTTCCTGTTTGGCCCTGTCCGGGGGTGTCCTCTGATGGGGCCACAGTGTCTCCTGACCCCTCCTGTCTCAGCCTCCAGTATTTATGCTGCATTAGTTTATGTGTCGGGGCTAGGGTCAGTTTGTTATATCTGGAGTACTTCTCCTGTCCTATTCGGTGTCCTGTGTGAATCTAAGTGTGCGTTCTCTAATTCTCTCCTTCTCTCTTTCTTTCTCTCTCTCGGAGGACCTGAGCCCTAGGACCATGCCCCAGGACTACCTGACATGATGACTCCTTGCTGTCCCCAGTCCACCTGGCCATGCTGCTGCTCCAGTTTCAACTGGCCTGGGCCCTAGGACCATGTCCCAGGACTACCTGACATGATGACTCCTTGCTGTCCCCAGTCCACCTGGCCATGCTGCTGCTCAGTTTCAACTGTTCTGCCTTACTATTATTCAACCATGCTGGTCATTTATGAACATTTGAACATCTTGGCCACGTTCTGTTATAATCTCCACCCGGCACAGCCAGAAGAGGACTGGCCACCCCACATATGCTCTCTCTAATTCTCTCTTTCTTTCTCTCTCTCTCGGAGGACCTGAGCCCTAGGACCGTGCCCTAGGACTACCTGACATGATGACTCCTTGCTGTCCCCAGTCCACCTGACTGTGCTGCTGCTCCAGTTTCAACTGTTCTGCCTTATTATTATTCGACCATGCTGGTCATTTATGAACATTTGAACATCTTGGTCATGTTCTGTTATAATCTCTACCCGGCACAGCCAGAAGAGGACTGGCCACCCCACATAGCCTGGTTCCTCTCTAGGTTTCTTCCTAGGTTTTGGCCTTTCTAGGGAGTTTTTCCTAGCCACCGTGCTTTTACACCTGCATTGTTTGCTGTTTGGGGTTTTAGGCTGGGTTTCTGTACAGCACTTTGAGATATCAGCTGATGTACGAAGGGCTATATAAATAAATTTGATTTGATTTGATTTGATTTATAGAACTCTAATAATATACTAGTATGTACAGTGACTACAGAACTCTAATAATATACTAGTATGTACAGTGACTATAGAACTCTAATAATATACTAGTATGTACAGTGACTATAGAACTCTAATAATATAGAACTCTAATAATATACTAGTATGTACAGTGACTATAGAACTCTAATAATATACTAGTATGTACAGTGACTATAGAACTCTAATAATATAGAACTCTAATAATATACTAGTATGTACAGTGACTATAGAACTCTAATAATATACTAGTATGTACAGTGACTATAGAACTCTAATAATATAGAACTCTAATAATATACTAGTATGTACAGTGACTATGGAACTCTAATAATATAGAACTCTAATAATATACTAGTATGTACAGTGACTATGGAACTCTAATAATATACTAGTATGTACAGTGACTATAGAACTATAATAATATACTAGTATGTACAGTGACTATAGAACTCTAATAATATACTAGTATGTACAGTGACTATAGAACTCTAATAATATACTAGTATGTACAGTGACTATAGAACTCTAATAATATACTAGTATGTACAGTGACTATAGAACTCTAATAATATACTAGTATGTACAGTGACTATAGAACTCTAATAATATACTAGTATGTACAGTGACTATAGAACTCTAATAATATACTAGTATGTACAGTGACTATAGAACTCAAATAATATAGAACTCTAATAATATACTAGTATCTACAGTGACTATTGAACTCTAATAATATACTAGTATGTACAGTGACTATAGAACTCAAATAATATAGAACTCTAATAATATACTAGTATGTACAGTGACTATAGAACTCTAATAATATACTAGTATGTACAGTGACTATGGAGCTCTAATAATATACTAGTATGTACAGTGACTATGGAACTCTAATAATATACTAGTATGTACAGTGACTATGGAACTCTAATAATATACTAGTATGTACAGTGACTATGGAACTCTAATAATATACTAGTATGTACAGTGACTATAGAACTCTAATAATATACTAGTATGTACAGTGACTATAGAACTCTAATAATATATACTAGTATGTACAGTGACTATGGAACTCTAATAATATACTAGTATGTACAGTGACTATAGAACTCTAATAATATACTAGTATGTACAGTGACTATAGAACTCTAATAATATACTAGTATGTACAGTGACTATAGAACTCTAATAATATACTAGTATGTACAGTGACTATAGAACTCTAATAATATACTAGTATGTACAGTGACTATAGAACTCTAATAATATACTAGTATGTACAGTGACTATAGAACTCTAATAATATACTAGTATGTACAGTGACTATAGAACTCTAATAATATACTAGTATGTACAGTGACTATAGAACTCTAATAATATACTAGTATGTACAGTGACTATAGAACTCTAATAATATAGAACTCTAATAATATACTAGTATGTACAGTGACTATAGAACTCTAATAATATACTAGTATGTACAGTGACTATAGAACTCTAATAATATAGAACTCTAATAATATACTAGTATGTACAGTGACTATAGAACTCTAATAATATACTAGTATGTACAGTGACTATAGAACTCTAATAATATACTAGTATGTACAGTGACTATAGAACTCTAATAATATACTAGTATGTACAGTGACTATAGAACTCTAATAATATACTAGTATGTACAGTGACTATAGAACTCTAATAATATACTAGTATGTACAGTGACTATAGAACTCTAATAATATACTAGTATGTACAGTGACTATAGAACTCTAATAATATACTAGTATGTACAGTGACTATAGAACTCTAATAATATACTAGTATGTACAGTGACTATAGAACTCTAATAATATACTAGTATGTACAGTGACTATAGAACTCTAATAATATACTAGTATGTACAGTGACTATTGAACTCTAATAATAAACTAGTATGTACAGTGACTATAGAACTCTAATAATATACTAGTATGTACAGTGACTATAGAACTCTAATAATATACTAGTATGTACAGTGACTATAGAACTCTAATAATATACTAGTATGTACAGTGACTATAGAACTCTAATAATATAGAACTCTAATAATATATTAGTATGTACAGTGACTATAGAACTCTAATAATATACTAGTATGTACAGTGACTATAGAACTCTAATAATATACTAGTATCTACAGTGACTATAGAACTCTAATAATATAGAACTCTAATAATATACTAGTATGTACAGTGACTATAGAACTCTAATAATATAGAACTCTAATAATATACTAGTATGTACAGACTATAGAACTCTAATAATATACTAGTATGTACAGTGACTATAGAACTCTAATAATATAGAACTCTAATAATATACTAGTATGTACAGTGACTATAGAACTATAATAATATACTAGTATGTACAGTGACTATAGAACTCTAATAATATACTAGTATGTACAGTGACTATAGAACTATAATAATATACTAGTATGTACAGTGACTATAGAACTCTAATAATATACTAGTATGTACAGTGACTACAGAACTCTAATAATATACTAGTATGTACAGTGACTATAGAACTCTAATAATATACTAGTATGTACAGTGACTATAGAACTCTAATAATATACTAGTATGTACAGTGACTATAGAACTCTAATAATATACTAGTATGTACAGTGACTATAGAACTCTAATAATATAGAACTCTAATAATATACTAATATGTACAGTGACTATAGAACTCTAATAATATACTAGTATGTACGGTGACTACAGAACTCTAATAATATACTAGTATGTACAGTGACTATAGAACTCTAATAATATACTAGTATGTACAGTGACTATAGAACTCTAATAATATACTAGTATGTACAGTGACTATAGAACTCTAATAATATATACTAGTATGTACAGAGACTATAGAACTCTAATAATATATACTAGTATGTACAGTGACTATAGAACTCTAATAATATACTAGTATGTACAGTGACTATAGAACTCTAATAATATACTAGTATGTACAGTGACTATAGAACTCTAATAATATAGAACTCTAATAATATACTAGTATGTACAGTGACTATAGAACTCTAATAATATACTAGTATGTACAGTGACTATAGAACTCTAATAATATACTAGTATGTACAGTGACTATAGAACTCTAATAATATACTAGTATGTACAGTGACTATAGAACTCTAATAATATACTAGTATGTACAGTGACTATAGAACTCTAATAATATAGAACTCTAATAATATACTAGTATGTACAGTGACTATAGAACTCTAATAATATACTAGTATGTACAGTGACTATAGAACTCTAATAATATACTAGTATCTACAGTGACTATAGAACTCTAATAATATACTAGTATGTACAGTGACTATAGAACTCAAATAATATAGAACTCTAATAATATACTAGTATGTACAGTGACTATAGAACTCTAATAATATACTAGTATGTACAGTGACTATAGAACTCTAATAATATACTAGTATGTACAGTGACTATAGAACTCTAATAATATAGAACTCTAATAATATACTAGTATGTACAGTGACTATAGAACTCTAATAATATACTAGTATGTACAGTGACTATATAACTCTAATAATATACTAGTATGTACAGTGACTATAGAACTCTAATAATATACTAGTATGTACAGTGACTATAGAACTCTAATAATATACTAGTATGTACAGTGACTATATAACTCTAATAATATACTAGTATGTACAGTGACTATAGAACTCTAATAATATACTAGTATGTACAGTGACTATGGAACTCTAATAATATATACTAGTATGTACAGAGACTATAGAACTCTAATAATATACTAGTATGTACAGTGACTATAGAACTCTAATAATATACTAGTATGTACAGTGACTATAGAACTCTAATAATATAGAACTCTAATAATATACTAGTATGTACAGTGACTATAGAACTCTAATAATATACTAGTATGTACAGTGACTATAGAACTCTAATAATATACTAGTATGTACAGTGACTATAGAACTCTAATAATATACTAGTATGTACAGTGACTATAGAACTCTAATAATATACTAGTATGTACAATGACTATAGAACTCTAATAATATAGAACTCTAATAATATACTAGTATGTACAGTGACTATAGAACTCTAATAATATACTAGTATGTACAATGACTATAGAACTCTAATAATATAGAACTCTAATAATATACTAGTATGTACAGTGACTATAGAACTCTAATAATATAGAACTCTAATAATATACTAGTATGTACAGTGACTATAGAACTCTAATAATATACTAGTATGTACAGTGACTATGGAGCTCTAATAATATACTAGTATGTACAGTGACTATAGAACTCTAATAATATATTAGTATGTACAGTGACTATGGAGCTCTAATAATATACTAGTATGTACAGTGACTATAGAACTCTAATAATATACTAGTATGTACAGAGACTATAGAACTCTAATAATATACTAGTATGTACAGTGACTATAGAACTCTAATAATATACTAGTATGTACAGTGACTATAGAACTCTAATAATATAGAACTCTAATAATATACTAGTATGTACAGTGACTATGGAGCTCTAATAATATACTAGTATGTACAGTGACTATAGAACTCTAATAATATACTAGTATGTACAGTGACTATAGAACTCTAATAATATACTAGTATGTACAGTGACTATAGAACTCTAATAATATACTAGTATGTACAGTGACTATAGAACTCTAATAATATACTAGTATGTACAGTGACTATAGAACTCTAATAATATACTAGTATGTACAGTGACTATAGAACTCTAATAATATACTAGTATGTACAGTGACTATAGAACTCTAATAATATACTAGTATGTACAGTGACTATAGAACTCTAATAATATACTAGTATGTACAGTGACTATAGAACTCTAATAATATACTAGTATGTACAGTGACTATAGAACTCTAATAATATACTAGTATGTACAGTGACTATAGAACTCTAATAATATACTAGTAT
Source organism: Oncorhynchus nerka (assembly GCF_034236695.1). Lineage (NCBI taxonomy): Eukaryota > Metazoa > Chordata > Actinopteri > Salmoniformes > Salmonidae > Oncorhynchus > Oncorhynchus nerka. The sequence goes on from NW_027040362.1 coordinate 68,784, forward strand.
GTACAGTGACTATAGAACTCTAATAATATACTAGTATGTACAGTGACTACAGAACTCTAATAATATACTAGTATGTACAGTGACTATAGAACTCTAATAATATACTAGTATGTACAGTGACTATAGAACTCTAATAATATACTAGTATGTACAGTGACTATAGAACTCTAATAATATACTAGTATGTACAGTGACTATAGAACTCTAATAATATACTAGTATGTACAGTGCCTGTAGAACTCTAATAATATAGAACTCTAATAATATACTAGTATGTACAGTGACTATAGAACTCTAATAATATACTAGTATGTACAGTGACTATAGAACTCTAATAATATACTAGTATGTACAGTGACTACAGAACTCTAATAATATACTAGTATGTACAGTGACTATAGAACTCTAATAATATACTAGTATGTACAGTGACTATAGAACTCTAATAATATAGAACTCTAATAATATACTAATATGTACAGTGACTATAGAACTCTAATAATATACTAGTATGTACGGTGACTACAGAACTCTAATAATATACTAGTATGTACAGTGACTATAGAACTCTAATAATATACTAGTATGTACAGTGACTATAGAACTCTAATAATATACTAGTATGTACAGTGACTATAGAACTCTAATAATATACTAGTATGTACAATGACTATAGAACTCTAATAATATACTAGTATGTACAGTGACTATGGAGCTCTAATAATATACTAGTATGTACAGTGACTATAGAACTCTAATAATATACTAGTATGTACAGTGACTATAGAACTCTAATAATATACTAGTATGTACAGTGACTATAGAACTCTAATAATATACTAGTATGTACAATGACTATAGAACTCTAATAATATAGAACTCTAATAATATACTAGTATGTACAGTGACTATAGAACTCTAATAATATACTAGTATGTACAATGACTATAGAACTCTAATAATATAGAACTCTAATAATATACTAGTATGTACAGTGACTATAGAACTCTAATAATATAGAACTCTAATAATATACTAGTATGTACAGTGACTATAGAACTCTAATAATATACTAGTATGTACAGTGACTATGGAGCTCTAATAATATACTAGTATGTACAGTGACTATAGAACTCTAATAATATATTAGTATGTACAGTGACTATGGAACTCTAATAATATACTAGTATGTACAGTGACTATAGAACTCTAATAATATACTAGTATGTACAGAGACTATAGAACTCTAATAATATACTAGTATGTACAGTGACTATAGAACTCTAATAATATACTAGTATGTACAGTGACTATAGAACTCTAATAATATAGAACTCTAATAATATACTAGTATGTACAGTGACTATAGAACTCTAATAATATACTAGTATGTACAGTGACTATAGAACTCTAATAATATACTAGTATGTACAGTGACTATAGAACTCTAATAATATACTAGTATGTACAGTGACTATAGAACTCTAATAATATACTAGTATGTACAGTGACTATAGAACTCTAATAATATACTAGTATGTACAGTGACTATAGAACTCTAATAATATACTAGTATGTACAGTGACTATAGAACTCTAATAATATACTAGTATGTACAGTGACTATAGAACTCTAATAATATACTAGTATGTACAGTGACTATAGAACTCTAATAATATACTAGTATGTACAGTGACTATAGAACTCTAATAATATACTAGTATGTACAGTGACTATAGAACTCTAATAATATACTAGTATGTACAGTGACTATAGAACTCTAATAATATACTAGTATGTACAGTGACTATAGAACTCTAATAATATACTAGTATGTACAGTGACTACAGAACTCTAATAATATACTAGTATGTACAGTGACTATAGAACTCTAATAATATACTAGTATGTACAGTGACTATAGAACTCTAATAATATACTAGTATGTACAGTGACTATAGAACTCTAATAATATACTAGTATGTACAGTGACTATAGAACTCTAATAATATACTAGTATGTACAGTGCCTGTAGAACTCTAATAATATAGAACTCTAATAATATACTAGTATGTACAGTGACTATAGAACTCTAATAATATACTAGTATGTACAGTGACTATAGAACTCTAATAATATACTAGTATGTACAGTGACTACAGAACTCTAATAATATACTAGTATGTACAGTGACTATAGAACTCTAATAATATACTAGTATGTACAGTGACTATAGAACTCTAATAATATAGAACTCTAATAATATACTAATATGTACAGTGACTATAGAACTCTAATAATATACTAGTATGTACAGTGACTACAGAACTCTAATAATATACTAGTATGTACAGTGACTATAGAACTCTAATAATATACTAGTATGTACAGTGACTATAGAACTCTAATAATATACTAGTATGTACAGTGACTATAGAACTCTAATAATATACTAGTATGTACAGAGACTATAGAACTCTAATAATATATACTAGTATGTACAGTGACTATAGAACTCTAATAATATACTAGTATGTACAGTGACTATAGAACTCTAATAATATACTAGTATGTACAGTGACTATAGAACTCTAATAATATAGAACTCTAATAATATACTAGTATGTACAGTGACTATAGAACTCTAATAATATACTAGTATGTACAGTGACTATAGAACTCTAATAATATACTAGTATGTACAGTGACTATAGAACTCTAATAATATACTAGTATGTACAGTGACTATAGAACTCTAATAATATACTAGTATGTACAGTGACTATAGAACTCTAATAATATAGAACTCTAATAATATACTAGTATGTACAGTGACTATAGAACTCTAATAATATACTAGTATGTACAGTGACTATAGAACTCTAATAATATACTAGTATCTACAGTGACTATAGAACTCTAATAATATACTAGTATGTACAGTGACTATAGAACTCAAATAATATAGAACTCTAATAATATACTAGTATGTACAGTGACTATAGAACTCTAATAATATACTAGTATGTACAGTGACTATAGAACTCTAATAATATACTAGTATGTACAGTGACTATAGAACTCTAATAATATAGAACTCTAATAATATACTAGTATGTACAGTGACTATAGAACTCTAATAATATACTAGTATGTACAGTGACTATATAACTCTAATAATATACTAGTATGTACAGTGACTATAGAACTCTAATAATATACTAGTATGTACAGTGACTATAGAACTCTAATAATATACTAGTATGTACAGTGACTATATAACTCTAATAATATACTAGTATGTACAGTGACTATAGAACTCTAATAATATACTAGTATGTACAGTGACTATGGAACTCTAATAATATATACTAGTATGTACAGAGACTATAGAACTCTAATAATATACTAGTATGTACAGTGACTATAGAACTCTAATAATATACTAGTATGTACAGTGACTATAGAACTCTAATAATATAGAACTCTAATAATATACTAGTATGTACAGTGACTATAGAACTCTAATAATATACTAGTATGTACAGTGACTATAGAACTCTAATAATATACTAGTATGTACAGTGACTATAGAACTCTAATAATATACTAGTATGTACAGTGACTATAGAACTCTAATAATATACTAGTATGTACAATGACTATAGAACTCTAATAATATAGAACTCTAATAATATACTAGTATGTACAGTGACTATAGAACTCTAATAATATACTAGTATGTACAATGACTATAGAACTAATAATATAGAACTCTAATAATATACTAGTATGTACAGTGACTATAGAACTCTAATAATATAGAACTCTAATAATATACTAGTATGTACAGTGACTATAGAACTCTAATAATATACTAGTATGTACAGTGACTATGGAGCTCTAATAATATACTAGTATGTACAGTGACTATAGAACTCTAATAATATATTAGTATGTACAGTGACTATGGAGCTCTAATAATATACTAGTATGTACAGTGACTATAGAACTCTAATAATATACTAGTATGTACAGAGACTATAGAACTCTAATAATATACTAGTATGTACAGTGACTATAGAACTCTAATAATATACTAGTATGTACAGTGACTATAGAACTCTAATAATATAGAACTCTAATAATAATATACTAGTATGTACAGTGACTATGGAGCTCTAATAATATACTAGTATGTACAGTGACTATAGAACTCTAATAATATACTAGTATGTACAGTGACTATAGAACTCTAATAATATACTAGTATGTACAGTGACTATAGAACTCTAATAATATACTAGTATGTACAGTGACTATAGAACTCTAATAATATACTAGTATGTACAGTGACTATAGAACTCTAATAATATACTAGTATGTACAGTGACTATAGAACTCTAATAATATACTAGTATGTACAGTGACTATAGAACTCTAATAATATACTAGTATGTACAGTGACTATAGAACTCTAATAATATACTAGTATGTACAGTGACTATAGAACTCTAATAATATACTAGTATGTACAGTGACTATAGAACTCTAATAATATACTAGTATGTACAGTGACTATAGAACTCTAATAATATACTAGTATGTACAGTGACTATAGAACTCTAATAATATACTAGTATGTACAGTGACTACAGAACTCTAATAATATACTAGTATGTACAGTGACTATAGAACTCTAATAATATACTAGTATGTACAGTGACTATAGAACTCTAATAATATACTAGTATGTACAGTGACTATAGAACTCTAATAATATACTAGTATGTACAGTGACTATAGAACTCTAATAATATACTAGTATGTACAGTGCCTGTAGAACTCTAATAATATAGAACTCTAATAATATACTAGTATGTACAGTGACTATAGAACTCTAATAATATACTAGTATGTACAGTGACTATAGAACTCTAATAATATACTAGTATGTACAGTGACTACAGAACTCTAATAATATACTAGTATGTACAGTGACTATAGAACTCTAATAATATACTAGTATGTACAGTGACTATAGAACTCTAATAATATAGAACTCTAATAATAAACTAGTATGTACAGTGACTATAGAACTCTAATAATATACTAATATGTACAGTGACTATAGAACTCTAATAATATAGAACTCTAATAATATACTAGTATGTACAGTGACTATAGAACTCTAATAATATACTAGTATGTACAGTGACTATAGAACTCTAATAATATACAAGTATGTACAGTGACTATAGAACTCTAATAATATACTAGTATGTACAGTGACTATAGAACTCTAATAATATACTAGTATGTACAGTGACTATAGAACTCTAATAATATACTAGTATGTACAGTGCCTGTAGAATGTCTACACACCTTTGAACTAAAAAGGATTCAAAATGGGTTTTCTCCATACAGATCTACACATTACTATGTTATCAGGAAATGGTATTTGGCCAATAAACACCTTCAGTATCCTCTTTAGATACCTTCCCTACACCCTGTGGTGACCCTACTCTCAGTATCCTCTTTAGATACCTTCCTAACACCCTGTGGTGAACCTACTCTCAGTATCCTCTTTAGATACCTTCCCTACACCCTGTGATGACCCTACTCTCAGTATCCTCTTTAGATACCTTCCCTACACCCTGTGGTGACCCTACTCTCAGTATCCTCTTTAGATACCTTCCCTACACCCTGTGGTGACCCTACTCTCAGTATCCTCTTTAGATACCTTCCCTACACCCTGTGGTGACCCTACTCTCAGTACCCTCTTTAGATACCTTCCCTACACCCTGTGCTGACCCTACTCTCAGTATCCTCTTTAGATACCTTCCTAACACCCTGTGGTGAACCTACTCTCAGTATCCTCTTTAGATACCTTCCCTACACCCTGTGGTGACCCTACTCTCAGTACCCTCTTTAGATACCTTCCCTACACCCTGTGGTGACCCTACTCTCAGTATCCTCTTTAGATACCTTCCCTACACCCTGTGGTGACCCTACTCTCAGTATCCTCTTTAGATACCTTCCCTACACCCTGTGGTGACCCTACTCTCAGTATCCTCTTTAGATACCTTCCCTACACCCTGTGGTGACCCTACTCTCAGTATCCTCTTTAGATACCTTCCCTACACCCTGTGGTGACCCTACTCTCAGTATCCTCTTTAGATTCCTTCCCTACACCCTATGGTGACCCTACTCTCAGTATCCTCTTTAGATACCTTCCCTACACCCTGTGGTGACCCTACTCTCAGTATCCTCTTTAGATACCTTCCCTACACCCTGTGGTGACCCTACTCTCAGTATCCTCTTTAGATACCTTCCCTACACCCTGTGGTGACCCTACTCTCAGTATCCTCTTTAGATACCTTCCCTACACCCTGTGGTGACCATACTCTCAGTATCCTCTTTAGATACCTTCCCTACACCCTGTGGTGACCCTACTCTCAGTATCCTCTTTAGATACCTTCCCTACACCCTGTGGTGACCCTACTCTCAGAATCCTCTTTAGATTCCTTCCCTACACCCTGTGGTGACCCTACTCTCAGTATCCTCTTTAGATACCTTCCCTACACCCTGTGGTGACCCTAGTCTTCCTCACCGGTGATTTTCTTCTCGAAGGAGGTTTCCCAGGCATACATCTTGATGAGTTTGATGCAGGTGAGAACCTCGTTCATGGTGCGGACACGAGTGTCTGTGACGCTCACTGCTTTCCTCCTGAACACTTGGATCAGTCTGGCCATGAAAAACTACAGACAACACAACGACATACTGGTCAGTCTGGCCCAAGGTAAACTGCAGACAACACAACGACATACTGGTCAGTCTGGCCCATGGTAAACTACAGACAACACAACGACATACTGGTCAGTCTGGCCCAAGGTAAACTACAGACAACACGACAACATACTGGTCAGTCTGGCCCAAGGTAAACTACAGACAACACAACGACATACTGGTCAGTCTGGCCCATGGTAAACAACAGACAACACAACAACATACTGGTCAGTCTGGCCCATGGTAAACAACAGACAACACAACGACATACTGGTCAGTCTGGCCCATGGTAAACAACAGACAACACAACAACATACTGGTCAGTCTGGCCCAAGGTAAACTACAGACAACACGACAACATACTGGTCAGTCTGGCCCAAGGTAAACTACAGACAACACAACGACATACTGGTCAGTCTGGCCCAAGGTAAACTACAGACAACACAACGACATACTGGTCAGTCACAGAGACTCCTATGAGGGTTGGGCTTAGTTCCTGTATGGGGATGAAGATGAGGTAGACAGAGACTCCTATGAGGGTTAGGGTTAGTTCCTGTATGGGGATGAAGATGAGGTAGACAGAGACTCCTATGAGGGTTAGGGTTAGTACCTGTTTGGGGATGAAGATGAGGTAGACAGAGACTCCTATGAGTGTTAGTTCCTGTATGGGGATGAAGATGAGGTAGACAGAGACTCCTATGAGGGTTAGGGTTAGTACCTGTATGGTGATGAAGATGAGGTAGACAGAGACCCCTATGAGGGTTAGTACCTGTATGGGGATGAAGATGAGGTAGACAGAGACTCCTATGAGTGTTAGTACCTGTATGGGGATGAAGATGAGGTAGACAGAGACTCCTATGAGGGTTAGGGTTAGTACCTGTATGGGGATGAAGATGAGGTAGACAGAGACTCCTATGAGGGTTAGTACCTGTATGGGGATGAAGATGAGGTAGACAGAGACCCCTATGAGGGCAGTGTATCCTAGAGTGTAGCAGGCGTAGATCATACAGGCGGTCAGTAGCACAGGGATACACAGCAGGAAGGTACCAAACAGCACAGCCTCAAACATCCTGTAGCCATCACTGGTCAGCACGTTGATCATCTGGAGGGAGGAGAGGGAGGGAGAGAGAGAAAGAAAGAGGAGAGAGAGGAGAGGGGGAGAGGGAGAGAGAGAGCGAGGGAGAGAGAGGAGAGAGAAAGAGAGCGGGGGAGAGAAAGAGAGAGGTGAGAGAGGAGAGGGAGAGAGAGAGAGAGAGCAAGAGAGCGAGAGTGGAGAGGGAGAGAGCAAGAGAGAGAGAGCGAGAAAGAGAGAGAAAGAGAGAGAGAGAGAGAGGGGGGGGGCGAGAGAGGAGAGACAGAGAGAGAGAGAGAGAGAGAGAGAGAGAAGAGAGGAGAGAGAGAGAAAGAGGGAGAGAGAGAGAGAGAGTTAGAGAACATACAAGCAGGTGAGAATATAAGCTCCTGCATGTTTACCATCCACAACATATACAGGATACTACCCTCTACAACACTATGTCACCAGGACATATACAGGATACTACCCTCTACAACACTATGTCACCAGGACATATACAGGATACTACCCTCCACTATGTCACCAGGACATATACAGGATACTACCCTCCACTATGTCACCAGGACATATACAGGATACTACCCTCTACAACATAACCTCCACTATGTCACCAGGACATATACAGGATACTACCCTCTACAAAATAACCTTCACTATGTCACCAGGACATATACATGATACTACCCTCCACAACACTATGTCACCAGGACATATACAGGACACTACCCTCCACAACACTATGTCACCAGGACATATACAGGATACTACCCTCCACAACACTATGTCACCAGGACATATACAGGATACTACCCTCCACAACACTATGTCACCAGGACATATACAGGATGCTACCCTCTACAACACTATGTCACCAGGACATATACAGGATACTACCCTCTACAACATAACCTTCACTATGTCACCAGGACATATACAGGATACTACCCTCTACAACACTATGTCACCAGGACATATACAGGATACTACCCTCCACAACACTATGTCACCAGGACATATACAGGATGCTACCCTCTACAACACTATGTCACCAGGACATATACAGGATACTACCCTCCACAACATAACCTTCACTATGTCACCAGGACATATACAGGATACTACCCTCTACAACACTATGTCACCAGGACATATACAGGATACTACCCTCCACAACATAACCTTCACTATGTCACCAGGACATATACAGGATACTACCCTCCACAATACTATGTTACCAGGACATATACAGGATACTACCCTCCACTATGTCACCAGGACATATACAGGATACTACCCTCTACAACATAACCGTCACTATGTCACCAGGACATATACAGGACACTACCCACTATGTCACCAGGACATATACAGGATACTACCCTCCACAACACTATGTCACCAGGACATATACAGGATACTACCCTCCACAACATAACCTTCACTATGTCACCAGGACATATACAGGATACTACCCTCCACAACACTATGTCACCAGGACATATACAGGATACTACCCTCCACAACACTATGTCACCAGGACATATACAGGATACTACCCTCTACAACATAACCTTCACTATGTCACCAGGATATATACAGTCTAACTCTAACCACTAGGCTACCCTGCCGCCCCTCCACCCCTCCACTCTAACCACTAGACTACCTGCCGCCCCTCCATTCTAACCACTAGTCTACCTGCCGCCCCTCCACTCTAACCACTAGACTACCTGCCGCCCCTCCACTCTAACCACTAGTCTACCTGCCGCCCCTCCACTCTAACCACTAGTCTACCTGCCGCCCCTCCACTCTAACCACTAGTCTACCTGCCGCCCCTCCACTCTAACCACTAGACTACCTGCCGCCCCTCCACTCTAACCACTAGTCTACCTGCTGCCCCTCCACTCTAACCACTAGTCTACCTGCCGCCCCTCCACTCTAACCACTAGGCTACCTGCCGCCCCTCCACCACTACAATATAACCACTAGTCTACCTGCCGTCCCACCACTCTAATCACTAGTCTACCTGCCGCCCCTCCACTCTAACCACTAGTCTACCAGGCCCCTCCACTCTAACCACTAGTCTACTACCGCCCTCCACTCTAACCACTAGTCTACCTGCCTCCCCTCCACTCTAACCACTAGTCTACCTGCCTCCCCTCCACTCTAACCACTAGTCTACCTGCCTCCCTCCACTCTAACCACTAGGCTACCTGCCGCCCCTCCACCTCGAACCACTAGACTACTCCGCCGTCCCTCCACTCTAACCACTAGTCTACCTGCCGCCCCTCCACTCTAACCACTAGTCTACCTGCCGCCCTCCACTCTAACCACTAGGCTACGCTGCCGCCCCTCCACTCTAACCACTAGGCTACGCTGCCGCCCCCTCTAACCACTAGTCTACCTGCCGCCCCTCCCCTCTAACCACTAGTCTACCTGCCGCCCCTCCACTCTAACCACTAGTCTACGTGCCGCCCCTCCACTCTAACCTCTAGTCTACCTGCCTCCCTCCACTCTAACCACTAGTCTACCTGCCGTCCCTCCACTCTAACCACTAGGCTACCTGCCACCCCTCCACTCTAACCACTAGTCTACCTGCCGCCCCTCCACTCTAACCACTAGTCTACCTGCCGCCCCTCCACTCTAACCACTAGTCTACCTGCCGCCCCTCCACTCTAACCACTAGGCTACCTGCCGCCCCTCCACCACTACAATATAACCACTAGTCTACCTGCCGTCCCACCACTCTAATCACTAGTCTACCTGCCGCCCCTCCACTCTAACCACTAGTCTACCCGCCGCCCCTCCACTCAACCACTAGTCTACCTGCCGCCCCTCCACTCTAACCACTAGTCTACCCGCCGCCCCTCCACTCTAACCACTAGTCTACCTGCCGCCCCTCCACTCTAACCACTAGTCTACCTGCCTCCCCTCCACTCTAACCACTAGTCTACCTGCCGCCCCTCCACTCTAACCACTAGGCTACCTGCCGCCCCTCCACTCTAACCACTAGTCTACCTGCCTCCCCTCCACTCTAACCACTAGTCTACCTGCCTCCCCTCCACTCTAACCACTAGGCTACCTGCCGCCCCTCCACTCGAACCACTAGACTACTCCGCCGTCCCTCCACTCTAACCACTAGTCTACCTGCCGCCCCTCCACTCTAACCACTAGTCTACCTGCCGCCCCTCCACTCTAACCACTAGGCTACGCTGCCGCCCCTCCACTCTAACCACTAGGCTACGCTGCCGCCCCCCACTCTAACCACTAGTCTACCTGCCGCCCCTCCCCTCTAACCACTAGTCTACCTGCCGCCCCTCCACTCTAACCACTAGTCTACGTGCCGCCCCTCCACTCTAACCTCTAGTCTACCTGCCTCCCCTACACTCTAACCACTAGTCTACCTGCCGTCCATCCACTCTAACCACTAGGCTACCTGCCGCCCCTCCACTCTAACCACTAGTCTACCTGCCGCCCCTCCCCTCTAACCACTAGTCTACCTGCCGCCCCTCCACTCTAACCACTAGTCTACCTGCCTCCCCTCCACTCTAACCACTAGTCTACCTGCCGCCCCTCCACTCTAACCACTAGGCTACCTGCCGCCTCTCCACTCTAACCACTAGTCTACCTGCCTCCCCTCCACTCTAACCACTAGTCTACCTGCCGCCCCTCCACTCTAACCACTAGGCTACGCTGCCGCCCCTCCACTCTAACCACTAGGCTACGCTGCCGCCCATCACTCTAACCACTAGTCTACCTGCCGCCCCTCCCCTCTAACCACTAGTCTACCTGCCGCCCCTCCACTCTAACCACTAGTCTACGTGCCGCCCCTCCACTCTAACCTCTAGTCTACCTGCCTCCCCTACACTCTAACCACTAGTCTACCTGCCGTCCATCCACTCTAACCACTAGGCTACCTGCCGCCCCTCCACTCTAACCACTAGTCTACCTGCCACCCCTCCACTCTAACCACTAGACTACCTGCCGCCCCTCCACTCTAACCACTAGTCTACCTGCCGCCCCTCCACTCTAACCACTAGTCTACCTGCCGCCCCTCCACTCTAACCACTAGGCTACCTGCCGCCCCTCCACCACTAACCACTAGTCTACCTGCCGCCCCACCACTCTAACCACTAGTCTACCTGCCGCCCCTCCACTCTAACCACTAGTCTACCCGCCGCCCCTCCCTCTAACCACTAGTCTACCTGCCGCCCCTCCACTCTAACCACTAGTCTACCCGCCGCCCCTCCACTCTAACCACTAGTCTACCTGCCTCCCCTCCACTCTAACCACTAGTCTACCTGCCTCCCCTCCACTCTAACCACTAGTCTACCTGCCGCCCCTCCACTCTAACCACTAGGCTACCTGCCGCCTCTCCCTCTAACCACTAGTCTACCTGCCTCCCTCCCTCTAACCACTAGTCTACCTGCCTCCCCTCCACTCTAACCACTAGGCTACCTGCCGCCCCTCCACTCGAACCACTAGACTACTCCGCCGTCCCTCCACTCTAACCACTAGTCTACCTGCCGCCCCTCCACTCTAACCACTAGTCTACCTGCCGCCCCTCCACTCTAACCACTAGGCTACGCTGCCGCCCCTCCACTCTAACCACTAGGCTACGCTGCCGCCCCCCACTCTAACCACTAGTCTACCTGCCGCCCCTCCCCTCTAACCACTAGTCTACCTGCCGCCCCTCCACTCTAACCACTAGTCTACGTGCCGCCCCTCCACTCTAACCTCTGGTCTACCTGCCTCCCCTACACTCTAACCACTAGTCTACCTGCCGTCCATCCACTCTAACCACTAGGCTACCTGCCGCCCCTCCACTCTAACCACTAGTCTACCTGCCGCCCCTCCCCTCTAACCACTAGTCTACCTGCCGCCCCTCCACTTTAACCACTAGTCTACCTGCCGCCCCTCCACTCTAACCACTAGGCTACGCTGCCGCCCCTCCACTCTAACCACTAGTCTACCTGCCTCCCCTACACTTTAACCACTAGTCTACCTGCCGCCCCTCCACTCTAACCACTAGTCTACCTGCCGCCCCTCCACTCTAACCACTAGTCTACCTGCCGCCCCTCCACTCTAACCACTAGTCTACCTGCCGCCCCTCCACTCTAACCACTAGTCTACCTGCCGCCCCTCCACTCTAACCACTAGTCTACCTGCCGCCCCTCCACTCTAACCACTAGTCTACCTGCCTCCCTCCACTCTAACCACTAGTCTACCTGCCTCCCCTACACTCTAACCACTAGTCTACCTGCCTCCCCTCCACTCTAACCACTAGTCTACCTGCCTCCCCTCCACTCTAACCACTAGTCTACCTGCCTCCCCTACACTCTAACCACTAGTCTACCTGCCGTCCATCCACTCTAACCACTAGTCTACCTGCCGCCCCTCCACTCTAACCACTAGTCTACCTGCCGCCCCTCCACTCTAACCACTAGACTACCTGCCGCCCCTCCACTCTAACCACTAGACCTGCCGCCCCTCCCACTCTAACCACTAGGCTACCTGCCGCCCCTCTAACCACTAGGCTACCTGCCTCCCTCCACTCTAACCACTAGACTACCTGCCGCCCCTCCACTCTAACCACTAGTCTACCTGCCGCCCCTCCACTCTAACCACTAGACTACCTGCCGCCCCTCCACTCTAACCACTAGTCTACCTGCCGCCCCACAGTACTGACCCCACAGGAAGGAAAACAGAACAGGAGAACATTATAATGTTATCTGTGTGACTGTACCTCTCCCACAGAGAGGTTGCTGACGGATCTGAGAGAGATGATCTTCTGGAAGGCGACGACAGAGAAGGCACTCTTCACCCTGATGGCCGTCCTCAGGTTAACAGCCCACAGTAGAGAGGCAAAGAAGGCTTTGGAGAACTCTGAGGTGAACAGAGCCACACACAGACCCACACCGTGGAGCAGAGTAGACGTCCCAGGGTTTTCTGCATAGTTCAGGATCTCATACACCAGAACCGCCTGGAACACACACACACACACACACACACACACACACACACACACATAAACAGATGTTGTTTTTTAAACATCCAATAATGTGTTGAATCATCTATGCAGGAAATGAATGAATTTGAAATCACAGACCGGTCCGATAAACACAGAGAGCGCGAAGAGGATGGCGACGAGGAAGGCCACCAGGGATCGGGTCCTTTGGAAGCGCATGAAGACTCCACCTAAAGAAGCTTTCTCTAGTCCCACCTTAGCTACCTCTTCCTCCCAAAGCCTCTCGAACCTACAGAGGAAGAAGAGTTTTGTCACAGACAACTCACAGAGCTCTCTCTAGTCCCACCTTAGCTACCTCTTCCTCCCAAAGCCTCTCAAACCTACAGAGGAAGAAGAGTTCATCAAATGCTGTCCTTTTTCTGTCACAGACAACTCACAGAGCTCAACCAAACACGCCGTTGCCAAGCACAGGGTGACAGGGGGCCAAATAAAGAAACATTTAATTATCATTTTGACGTTTAATTATAATTAATTATAATTTTAAATTCATATTTAAACAGTTTACTTCCCCATTTATGGGCAAATGTGATGTGCTACATCACATGTTTATGATGAGTAACCCTGACGATGTGACTAAACTCTCACAGATAACACCTAGGATTTACCTCAGTGGGCTAACACAGTCTTTAGCCATGCTAACCTGTGTTCGATACCCAGTCCATATCACATTCATTGTCATAGACAAACCTTTTCCCATCGACAGATAAGTCCAGGGCTTTAGCTTAGTGGGCTAACACGATTCAAAACCCGGTTGGTTATAGATTCATGGTGCGAGTCCCACATTCACAATGAGTCCCACCTTTTCCCATTGACAGACAATGCCTAGGCATTAGCTCAGTGGGCTAATGAGTCCCACCTCTTCCCATTGACAGACAATGCCTAGGCATTAGCCAGTGGGCTAACTAGGCATTAGCCCTGCTCTTCCCAGACAGACAATGCCTAGGCATTAGCTCAGTGGGCTAACTGGGGTTAACATAATGAGTCCCACCTCTTCCCATTGACAGACAATGCCTAGGCATTAGCTCAGTGGGCTAATGAGTCCCACCTTTTCCCATTGACAGACAATGCCTAGGCATTAGCTCAGTGGGCTAACTGGGGTTAACATAATGAGTCCCACCTCTTCCCATTGACAGACAATGCCTAGGCATTAGCTCAGTGGGTTAATGAGTCTCACCTCTTCCCATTGACAGACAATGCCTAGGCATTAGCTCAGTGGGTTAATGAGTCTCACCTCTTCCCATTGACAGACAATGCCTAGGCATTAGCTCAGTGGGTTAATGAGTCTCACCTCTTCCCATTGACAGACAATGCCTAGGCATTAGCTCAGTGGGCTAACTGGGGTTAACATAATGAGTCCCACCTCTTCCCATTGACAGACAATGCCTAGGCATTAGCTCAGTGGGCTAACTGGGGTTAACATAATGAGTCCCACCTGTTCCCATTGACAGACAATGCCTAGGCATTAGCTCAGTGGGCTAATGAGTCCCACCTCTTCCCATTGACAGACAATGCCTAGGCATTAGCTCAGTGGGCTAACTGGGGTTAACATAATGAGTCCCACCTCTTCCCATTGACAGACAATGCCTAGGCATTAGCTCAGTGGGCTAACTAGGGTTAACATAATGAGTCCCCACCTCTTCCCATTGACAGACAATGCCTAGGCATTAGCTCAGTGGGCTAACTCGGGTTAACATAATGAGTCTAACCTCTTCCCATTGGTTTCGGCCCCATCATGAGAAGACAGAGACAGGGAGCTCTTGTCCAGTCGGTTCCTGAACAGGCTCCACATCATGGGAGTCATCCAGGCAAACGAGGTGAAGGAGAAGAAGCCTGCATCGTCCATGGGGTTGGACCTGGACAGAGACAGACAACATCAGGGTGCAACAACAATTATACACACTGTTGTATGAAAAGATCCAATCCCATAGAGGGTTATTAGGGGTTAGTGGTATTATGGGTTAGGGGTATTATGGGTTAGGGGTTAGGGGTATTATGGGTTAGGGGTATTATAGGTTAGGGTATTATGGGTTAGGTTATTATGGATTAGGGTATTATGGGTTAAGGGTATTATGGGTTAGGTTATTATGGGTTAGGGGTATTATGGGTTAGGGGTATTATGGGTTAGGGGTATTATGGGTTAGGGGTTATTATGGGTTAGGGGTATTATGGGTTAGGGGTATTATGGGTTAGGGGTTAGGGTATTATGGGTTAGGGTATTATGGAGTTAGGGTTATATTTAGGGTATTATGGTTAGGGGTTATTATGGGTTAGGGGTTAGGGTATTATGGGTTAGGGGTTAGGGGTTATGGGTTAGGGGTTAGGGTATTATGGGTTAGGGGTATTATGGGTTAGGGTATTATGGGTTAGGGTTAGGGGTATTATGGAGTTAGGGGTTAGGGGTATTATGGGTTAGGGGTATTATGGGTTAGGGGTATTATGGGTTAGGGGTTAGGGTATTATGGGTTAGGGGTATTATGGGTTAGGGGTTAGGGGTATTATGGGTTAGGGTATTATGGGTTAGGGGTTAGGGTTATTATGGGTTAGGGGGTATTATGGGTTAGGGTTATTATGGGTTAGGGGTATTATGGGTTAGGGGTTAGGGGTATTATGGGTTAGGGTTATTATGGATTAGGGGTTAGGGGTTAGTGGTATTATGGGTTAGGTTATGGGTTAGGGTTATTATGGGTTATGGGTTATTATGGGTTAGGGGTTAGGGGTATTATGGGTTAGGGGTATTATGGGTTAGGTTATGGGTTAGGGGCTAGGGTATTATGGGTTAGGGGTATTATGGGTTAGGGTTATTATGGGTTAGGGGTTGGTTAGGGGTTAGGGGTATTATGGGTTAGGGGTTAGGGGTATTATGGGTTAGGGGTTAGGGGGTATTATTAGGGGTTAGGGGTTATTATGGGTTAGGGGTATTATGGGTTAGGGTATTATGGATTATGGGTTAGGGGTATTATGGGTTAGGGTTAGGGTATTATGGGTTAGGGGTATTATGGGTTAGGGGTATTATGGGTTAGGGGTTAGGGGTATTATGGGTTAGGGGTATTATGGGTTAGGGGTTAGGGGTTATTATGGGTTAGGGGTTTATGGGTTAGTTATTATGGGTTAGGGGTATTATGGGTTAGGTATTAGGGTTATTATTATGGGTTAGGGGTTAGGGTTATTATGGGTTAGGGGTATTATGGGTTAGGGGTTAGGGGTAGGGGTTTATGGGTTAGGGGTTATTATGGGTTAGGGGTATTATGGGTTAGGGGTTAGTATTATGGGTTAGGGGTTATTATGGGTTAGGGGTATTATGGGTTAGGGGTTAGGGGTATTATGGGTTAGGGGTATTATGGGTTAGGGGTTAGTGGTATTATGGGTTAAGGGTATTATGGGTTAGGGTTATTATGGGTTAGGGGTATTATGGTTAGGGGTTAGGGGTATTATGGGTTAGGGGTATTATGGGTTAGGGGTTAGGGGTATTATGGGTTAGGGGTATTATGGGTTAGGGGTTAGGGGTATTATGGGTTAGGGGTATTATGGGTTAGGGGTTAGGGGTATTATGGGTATTATGGGTTAGGGGTTAGGGGTATTATGGGTTAGGGTTATTATGGATTAGGGGTTAGGGGTATTATGGGTTAGGGTATTATGGGTTAGGGTTATTATGGGTTAGGGTATTATGGTTAGGGGTTAGGGGTATTATGGGTTAGGGTTATTATGGGTTAGGGGTTAGGGTTATTAGGGGTTAGGGTTATTATGGGTTAGGTGTTAGGGGTATTATGGGTTAGGGTTATTATGGGATAGGGGTATTATGGGTTAGGGTTATTATGGATTAGGGGTTAGGGGTATTAGGGGTTAGGGGTATTATGGGTTAGGGGTATTATGGGTTAGGGGTTAGGGTATTATGGGTTAGGGTTATTATGGGTTAGGGGTTAGGGTTATTATGGGTTAGGGTTATTATGGGTTAGTTATTATGGGTTAGGGGTTAGGGTATTATGGGTTAGGGTATTATGGGATAGGGTATTATGGGTTAGGGTTATTATGGGTTAGGGGTTAGGGGTATTAGGGGTTAGGGTATTATGGGTTAGGGGTTTATGGGTTAGGGGTTAGGGGTATTATGGGTTAGGGTTATTATGGGTTAGGGGTTAGGGTTATTATGGGTTAGGGTTATTATGGGTTAGGGTTATTATGGGTTAGGGGTTAGGGTTATTATGGGTTAGGGGTATTATGGGTTAGGGGTATTATGGGTTAGGGGTTAAGGGTATTATGGGTTAGGGTTATTATGGGTTAGGGGTATTATGGGTTAGGGGTTATTATGGGTTAGGTGTTAGGGGTATTATGGGTTAGGGTTATTATGGGTTAGGGGTTAGGGGTATTATGGGTTAGGGTTATTATGGGTTAGGTGTTAGGGGTATTATGGGTTAGGGTTATTATGGGTTAGGGGTTAGGGGTATTATGGGTTAGGGTTATTATGGGTTAGGTGTTAGAGGTATTATGGGTTAGGTTTATTATGGGTTAGGGGTTAGGGGTATTATGGGTTAGGGGTATTATGGGTTTTGGGTATTATGGGTTAGGGGTATTATGGGTTAGGGGTTAGGGGTATTATGGGTTAGGGGTATTATGGGTTAGGGGTTAGGGTTATTATGGGTTAGTGTTATTATGGTTAGGGGTTAGTGTTATTATGGGGTAGGGTTAGAGGGTAGGGTTATTAGGGGGTAGGGGGTAGGGGGTAGGGTTAGAGTGTAGGGTTAGAGTGTAGGGTTGGAGGGTAGGGTTAGAGGGGGTTAGGGGTAGGGTTAGGGTGTAGGGTTAGGGGGTGGGTTAGGGTTAGGGGTAGGGTTAGGGGTAGGGGTTATTATGGGGGGGTAGGGTTAGAGGGTAGGGTTAGGGGTAGGGGTTAGGGGTAGGGTTATTATGGATTAGGGGTAGGGTTAGAGGGTAGGGTTATTAGGGGTAGGGAAGGGTTATTATGGGTTAGGGTTATTATGGTTAGGGGTTAGTGTTATTATGTTATTTATGGGGTAGGGTTAGGGTTAGGTGTAGGGTTAGGTTATTAGGGTAGGGTTAGAGGGTAGGGTTAGGGTTAGGGGTAGGGTTAGAGGTTAGGGTTAGAGGGTAGGGTTATTATGGGTTAGGGGTAGAGGGTAGGGTTATTATGGGTTAGGGGTAGAGGGTAGGGTTATTATGGGTTAGGGGTAGGGTAGGGTTATTAGGGGTTAGGGGTTAGGGGTTAGAGGTTAGGGTTAGGGGTTAGGGGTTAGGGGTTAGGGTTAGAGGGTAGGGTTATTATGGGTTAGGGTTAGAGGTTAGGGGTTAGGGGTTAGGGGTTAGGGTTAGAGATTAGGGGTTAGGGGTTAGGGGTTAGGGTTAGAGGGTAGGGTTATTATGGGTTAGGGGTAGGGGGTTAGGATTAGAGGTTAGGGGTTAGGGGTTAGGGGTTAGGGTTATTATGGGTTAGGGGTAGAGGGTAGGGTTATTAGGGGTTAGGGGTTAGGGTTAGGGGTTAGGGGTTAGGGGTTAGGGTTAGGGGTTAGGGTTAGAGGTTAGGGGTTAGGGGTTAGGGGTTAGGGGTTAGGGTTAGGGTTAGGGGTTAGGGTTAGGGGTTAGGAGTTAGGGGTTAAGAGGTTAGGGGTTAGGGGTTAGGGGTTAGGGGTTAGGGGTTAGGGGTGTGTAGTTGGGACTTACTTGTTTGAGAAACGGAATGGGATCATGTTCTGCAGGCTGCTGTGGTACTTGAAGTGTTGGTTGGGAGGGGGGTCCTCTTCCCTGTAGTCCAGGGAAGGTAGGCCCTCTGGATTCATCTCCATGGTGGCAGTAGATTCATAATTCCATATAACACTGTCACTTCTTTTCCTCTGTACGTGGAGAAAGGAGGGTCGAGAGGGAGAGAGACAATTACAGTATAACAAGCCTTTATATCAAATGTACCATCAAACAGTGTATTGTAACCAAGGAGGGGACAGATGTACCATCAAAGAGTGTATTGTAACCAAGGAGGGGACAGATGTACCATCAAAGACTGTATTATAGACAAGGAGGGGCCAAATGTACCATCAAAGAGTGTATTGTAACCAAGGAGGGGACAGATGTACCATCAAAGACTGTATTGTAACCAAGGAGGGGACAAATGTACCATCAAAGACTGTATTGTAACCAAGGAGGGGACAAATGTACCATCAAAGAGTGTATTATAACCAAGGAGGACAAATGGCAGAATCAAAGACGACGACAAAATCCACAGGGAAACAAGATGGCAGAGAGTGTAGATAACCAGAATGGCAGAATCAAAGAGACGACAAAATCCACAGGGAAACAAGATGGCAGAGAGAGAGAGAGAGAGAGAGAGAGAGAGAGAGACCACAGGAAAACAAGATGGCAGAGAGAGAGAGAGAGAAGAGAGAGAAACAAGATGGCAGAGAGAGAGAGAGAGAGAGAGAGAGAGAGAGACCACAGGAAAACAAGATGGGAGAGAGAGAGAGAGAGAGAAGAGAGAGAGAGACCACAGGGAAACAAGATGGCAGAGAGAGAGAGAGAGAGAGAGAGAGAGAGAGAGGACAAACACTAGACATGGGAAACAAGAGAGGCAAGACTAGAGAGGAGAGAGAGAGAGAACAGCTGTTGTCAGAGGACAATAGGGTCCAAGATGGCAGAGAGAGACTAGGCCCTGGAGCTGTTGTCAGAGGACAAACACTAGGTCCTGGAGCTGTTGTCAGAGGACAAACACTAGACATGTCCTGGAGCTGTTGTCAGAGGACAAACACTAGACATGTCCTGGAGCTGTTGTCAGAGGACAAACACTAGACATGTCCTGGAGCTGTTGTCAGAGGACAAACACTAGACATGTCCTGGAGCTGTTGTCAGAGGACAAACACTAGGCCCCGGAGCTGTTGTCAGGTGCCCAAACACTAGGCCCTGGAGCTGTTGTCAGAGGACAAACACTAGGCATGTCCTGGAGCTGTTGTCAGAGGACAAACACTAGGCATGTCCTGGAGCTGTTGTCAGAGGACAAACACTAGGCCCTGGAGCTGTTGTCAGAGGACAAACACTAGGCCCCGGAGATGTTGTCAGAGGACAGACACTAGGCCCTGGAGCTGTTGTCAGAGGACAGACACTAGGCCCTGGAGCTGTTGTCAGAGGACAGACACTAGGCCCTGGAGCTGTTGTCAGAGGACAAACACTAGGCCCTGGAGCTGTTGTCAGAGGACAGACACTAGGCCCTGTAGCTGTTGTCAGAGGACAGACACTAGGCCCTGGAGCTGTTGTCAGAGGACAAACACTAGGCCCTGGAGCTGTTGTCAGAGGACAAACACTAGGCCCTGGAGCTGTTGTCAGAGGACAGACACTAGGCCCTGGAGCTGTTGTCAGAGGACAGACACTAGGCCCTGGAGCTGTTGTCAGAGGACAGACACTAGGCCCTGGAGCTGTTGTCAGAGGACAGAACACTAGGCCTGGAGCTGTTGTCAGAGGACAAACACTAGGCCCTGGAGCTGTTGTCAGAGGACAGACACTAGGCCCTGGAGCTGTTGTCAGAGGACAGACACTAGGCCCTGGAGCTGTTGTCAGAGGACAGACACTAGGCCCTGGAGCTGTTGTCAGAGGACAGACACTAGGCCCTGGAGCTGTTGTCAGAGGACAAACACTAGACATGTCCTGGAGCTGTTGTCAGAGGACAAACACTAGACATGTCCTGGAGCTGTTGTCAGAGGACAGACACTAGGCCCTGTAGCTGTTGTCAGAGGACAGACACTAGGCCCTGGAGCTGTTGTCAGAGGACAGACACTAGGCCCTGGAGCTGTTGTCAGAGGACAGACACTAGGCCCTGGAGCTGTTGTCAGAGGACAGACACTAGGCCCTGGAGCTGTTGACAGAGGACAGACTAGAGTCTCCCAGTCACACCATAATTCACACGGGAACAAATGACCTGAGGGCCCAGCAGGAAAGGGAGTGATTGAACAAGCTTCTTCTACTTTCCCCCAACGCACAAGTGGTTACATCCACCCTGCTACCATACAGTGGGTGAATGCAAGCATTTCCCTGGACTGTGAGGCCCAGACCAGCGAGACACCCTCCCAGACCTGCAAAGACGCCCCCCTCCCAGAAGGACCTGCACCAAGAGAACCCACTCCACACCCCTACACCAAGACCACAGCATCACCAGCCACACCCCAACCAGCCAAGACCCACCCAAACAAACCCACCCATACATCAGCCCAAACCCCATCCTGCGACAGGCCCAACCCCCACCAGGCCCAACCCCCACTAATTTGCCTGCCCAAGCCCCATCCTGAGACAGACCCAACCCCACTAATACACCCACCCAAGCCCCATCCTGAGACTGACCCAACCCCCACTAATACACCCGCCCAAGCCCCATCCTGAGACTGACCCAACCCCACTAATACACCCACCCAAGCCCCATCCTGAGACAGACCCAACCCCCACTAATACACCCGCCCAAGCCCCATCCTGAGACTGACCCAACCCCACTAAATACACCCACCCAAGCCCCATCCTGAGACTGACCCAACCCCCACTAATACACCCACCCAAGCCCCATCCTGAGACTGACCCAACCCCTACTAATACACCCACCCAAGCCCCATCCTGAGACAGACCCAACCCCCACTAATACACCCGCCCAAGCCCCATCCTGAGACAGGCCCAACCCCAGCTAATACACCCGCCCAAGCCCCATCCTGAGACAGGCCCAACCCCCACCAGGCCCAACCCCACTAATACACCCGCCAAGCACCATCCTGATACAGGCCCAACCCCCACCAGGCACCACCCCCACTAATACACCCACCCAAGCCCCATCCTGAGACAGGCCCAACCCCAGCTAATACACCCGCCCAAGCCCCATCCTGAGACCTAAGAGTATTTATCAGATGTTCAACAAGCTCTGCTCACACCTACTGTGATGGTCTGTGCCTAAACCACAACAAAAACAGCACTAGACACTATGGAACTAAAATATTTTACGATCTCATCCTGGAATATCCAAGGTCTGAGGTCATCTGCCTTTGGTCTAAAGAGGAACCTGGACTTCATCAAATAAATCAGAAATACAGACATTATCATCCAACAAGAAACCTGGTATAGAGGAGATGGACCCACTGGTTGTCCTCTAGGTTACAGAGAGCTGGTAGTCCCATCCACCACACTACCAGGTGGGTGGTATAGAGGAGATGGACCCACTGGTTGTCCTCTAGGTTACAGAGAGCTGGTAGTCCCATCCACCACACTACCAGGTGTGAAACATGGTATAGAGGAGATGGACCCACTGGTTGCCCTCTAGGTTACAGAGAGCTGGTCATCCCATCCACCACACTACCAGGTGGGTGGTATAGAGGAGATGGACCCACTGGTTGTCCTCTAGGTTACAGAGAGCTGGTAGTCCATCCACCAAACTACCAGGTGGGTGGTATAGAGGAGATGGACCCACTGGTTGTCCTCTAGGTTACAGAGAGCTGGTAGTCCCATCCACCACACTACCAGGTGGGTGGTATAGAGGAGATGGACCCACTGGTTGTCCTCTAGGTTACAGAGAGCTGGGTCCAGATTGTCTAGCCCGGCTGATTTGTAGGGGTTTTGCATCTCTTTCAGAACATCAGCTATCTGGATTTGGGTGAAGGAGAAGTGGGGAGGCTTGGGCGAGTTGCTGTGGGGGGTGCAGGGCTGTTGACCGGGGTAGGGTAGTCAGGTGGAAAGCATGGCCAGCCATAGAGAAATGCTTATTTAAAGTCTCAATTATCGTAGAATTATTAGTGGTGACAGTGTTTCCTAGCCTCAGAGCAGTGGGCAGCTGGGAGGAGGTGTTCTTATTCTCCATGGACTTTTTTGACTTAGTGTTGCGGGAAGCAAATTTCTGCTTGAAAAAGCTAGCCTTGGCTTTTCTAACTGCCTGTGTATAATTGTTTCTAGCTTCCCTGAACAGCTGCATATCACAGGGGCTGTTCGATGCTAATGCAGAACTCCATAGGATGTTTTTGTGTTGGTTAAGGGTAGTCAGGTCTGGGGAGAACCAAGGGCTATATCTGTTCCTGTTTCAAAATTTTTTGAATGGCACATGCCAATTTTTAGATGATGAGGAAAGAAAAGAATAACCAGGCATCCTCTACTGACGGGATGAGGTCAATATCCTTCCAGGATACCCGGGCCAGGTCGAATAGAAAGGCCTGCTCGCTGAAGTATTTTAGGTAGCGTTTGACAGTGATGAGGGTGGTCATTTGACCGTAGATGCATTACGGATGCAGGCAATGATCGCTGAGATCTTGGTTGAAGACAGCAGAGGTGCATTTGGATGGCAAATTGGTTAGGATGATATCTGTGAGAGTGCCCGTGTTTACGGATTTGGGGTTGTACCTGGTAGGTTCATTGATAATTTTTGTGAGATTGAAGATAGATTTGGGGCAATCAATTCACATATGGTGTCCAGGGCACAGCTGGGGGCTGAGGGTGGTCTATAGCAAGCGACAACGGTGAGAGACTTGTTTCTGGAAAGGTGGATTTTTAAAAGTAGAAGCTCGAATTGTTTGGGTACAGACCTGGATAGCATGACAGAACTCTGCAGGTTATCTCTGCAGTAGATTGCAACTCCACCCCCTTTGGCAGTTCTATCTTGTCTGAAAATGTTATAGTTAGGAATGGAAATTTCAGGGTTTTTGGTTAATTTCTTAAGTCAGGATTCAGACACGGCTAAGACATCCGGGTTGGCAGAGTGTGCTAAAGCAGTGAGTAAAACAAACTTAGGGAGGAGGCTTCTAATGTTAACATGCATGAAACCAAGGCTTTTACGGTTACAGAAGTCAACAGATGAGAGCGCCTGGGGAATAGGAGTGGAGCTAGGCACTGCAGGACCTGGATTCACCTCTACAACACCAGAGGAACAGAGGAGGAGTAGGATAAGGGTACGGCTAAAGGCTATAAGAACTGGTCGTCTAGTGCGTTCAGAACAGAGGGTAAAAGGAGCCGGTTTCTGGGAGCGATAGAATAGATTCAAGGCATAGTGTACAGACAAAGGTATGGTAGGATGTGAATACAGTGGAGGTAAACCTAGGCATTGAGTGATGATGAGAGAGATATTGTCTCTAGAAACAAAATTTAGACCAGGTGATGTCACCGCATGTGTGGGAGGTGGAACTAAAGGGTTAGCTAAGGTATATTGTGCAGTTGCAAGAGGCTCTACAGTGAAATAAGGCAATGATTACTAACCATAACAGCAATGGACAAGGCATGTTGAAGTTAGGGAGAGGCATGCGTAGCCGAGTGTGACCTTAACTGCTTTCCATCTGTAAGCTGTTAGTGTCTTAACAACCGTTCCACAGATGCATGTTCATTGATTGTTTATGGTTCATTGAACAAGCATGGAAAACAGTGTTTAAATCCCTTTACAATGAAGAAACTGTGAAATTGGATTTTTACGAATTTATTTGGATATTTATTTTTATTTTTCCCTTTTGTACTTTAACTATTTTCACATGTCTATAACCCTGTACATACCCATAATATGACAATTGAAATGTGTCTATTCCTTTGAAACATGTGACTGTAATGTTTACTGTTCATTTTTATTGCTTATTTCACTTTTGTTTATTATCTACTTCACTTGCTTTGGCAATGTTAACATATGTTTCCCATGCCAATAAACCACTTTGAAAGAGAGAGAGAGAGAGAGAGAGAGAGAGAGAGGAGGGGGGAGACAGAGAGAGAGAGAGAGAGGGGGGGAGAGAGAGAGAGAGAGAGAGAGAGAGAGAGAGAGAGAGAGAGAGAGAGAGAGAGAGAGAGAGAGACAGAGGAGTTGGTGAAGGAGATGTACTTACGTAAGACAGCCCTGAGATGACCTCCTTCTCTGCTGTTTGGTAAACATTCATTGTGTCTGAGGGATAAAAGAACAGACAGAAAATAACCCTGTAATCAAATGGCTGTACAGAGGGTTAGGGTTATACCCTCCTACCAGAGGGTCAGGGTTATACCCCCCTACCAGAGGGTCAGGGTTATACCCCCCCACCAGAGGGTCAGGGTTATACCCCCCCACCAGAGGGTTAGGGTTTATACCCCCCACCAGAGGGTTAGGGTTATACCCTCCTACCAGAGGGTCAGGGTTATACCCCCCACCAGAGGGTCAGGGGTTATACCCCCCACCAGAGGGTCAGGGTTATACCCCCCACCAGAGGGTTAGGGTTTTATACCCCCCACCAGAGGGTCAGGGTTATACCCCCCCACCAGAGGTCAGGGTTATACCCCCCCACCAGAGGGTTAGGTTATACCCCCCACCAGAGGGTTAGGGTTATACCCCCCACCAGAGGGTCAGGGTTATACCCCCCACCCCACCAGAGGGTTAGGGTTATACCCCCCCACCCCCACCAGAGGGTCAGGGTTATACCCCCTCCACCAGAGGGTTAGGGTTATACCCCCCCAGAGGTTAGGGTTATACCCCCACCAGAGGGTCAGGGTTATACCCCCCACCCCCACCAGAGGGTCAGGGTTATACCCCCCCCCCCACCAGAGGGTCAGGGTTATACCCCCACCAGAGGGTCAGGGTTATACCCCCCACCAGAGGGTTAGGGTTATACCCCCACCCCCCACCAGAGGGTTAGGGTTATACCCCCCACCCCCCAGAGGTTACCCCCACCAGAGGGTCAGGGTTATACCCCCCACCAGAGGGTCAGGGTTATACCCCCCACCAGAGGGTTAGGGTTATACCCCCACCCCCCCCCCCAGAGGGTTAGGGTTATACCCCCACCCCCCACCAGAGGGTTAGGGTTATACCCCCACCAGAGGGTTAGGGTTATACCCCCCCCACCAGAGGTAACACTCCCATGACATGTTACCCCCCACCAGAGGTAACACTCCCATGACATATTACCCCCCACCAGAGGTAACACTCCCATGACATATTACCCCCCACCAGAGGTAACACTCCCATGACATATTACCCCCCACCAGAGGTAACACTCCCATGACATATTACCCCCCCACCAGAGGTAACACTCCCATGACATATTACCCCCCCACCAGAGGTAACACTCCCATGACATATTACCCCCACCAGAGGTAACACTCCCATGACATATTACCCCCCCCCACCCCATGACATATTACCCCCCACCAGAGTAACACTCCCATGACATATTACCCCCCCCACCAGAGTAACACTCCCATGACATATTACCCCCCCCACCAGAGGGTAACACTCCCATGACATATTACCCCCCCACCAGAGTAACACTCCCATGACATATTACCCCCCCCACCAGAGGTAACACTCCCATGACATATTACCCCCCACCAGAAACAACACTCCCCATGACATATTACCCCCACCAGTGAGTTATTTCCCTGTGTTATCCCTTCCAGATGTTTCTCCCACTTCCCTGTCTCCTCCTCTGATGCCCTCACTGTTAATCATGTCCTCAAAAATATAATAAAAAAATAAAAAACATCAAAACAGTTCCTCCTACTTCAATGACCATGGTATGGAACAGGGCTTCCTACTTCAATGACCATGGTATGGAACAGAGCTTCCTACTTCCATGGTATGGAACAGAGACCTGACCATGGTATGGAACAGTGCTTCCTACTTCAATGACCATGGTATGGAACAGGGCTTCCTACTTCAATGACCATGGTATGGAACAGGGCTTCCTACTTCAATGACCATGGTATGGAACAGGGCTTCCTACTTCAATGACCATGGTATGGAACAGGGCTTCCTACTTCAATGACCATGGTATGGAACAGGGCTTCCTACTTCAATGACCATGGTATGGAACAGGGCTTCCTACTTCAATGACCATGGTATGGAACAGGGCTTCCTACTTCAATGACCATGGTATGGAACAGAACTTCCTACTTCAATGACCATGGTATGGAACAGTCTTCCTACTTCAATGACCATGGTATGGAACAGAGCTTCCCTACTTCAATGACCATGGTATGGAACAGTGCTTCCTACTTCAATGACCATGGTATGGAAGAGGGCTTCCTACTTCAATGACCATGGTATGGAACAGTGCTTCCTACTTCAATGACCATGGTATGGAAGAGGCTTCCTACTTCAATGACCATGGTATGGAACAGGCTTCCTACTTCAATGACCATGGTATGGAACAGGGCTTCCTACTTCAATGACCATGGTATGGAACAGAGCTTCCTACTTCAATGACCATGGTATGGAACAGGGCTTCCTACTTCAATGACCATGGTATGGAACAGTTCTTCCTACTTCAATGACCATGGTATGGAACAGGGCTTCCTACTTCAATGACCATGGTATGGAATGACAGGTATGGAACAGTTCCTACTTCAATGACCATGGTATGGAACAGTTCCTCCTACTTCAATGACCATGGTATGGAACAGAGCTTCCTACTTCAATGACCATGGTATGGAACAGGGCTTCCTACTTCAATGACCATGGTATGGAACAGTTCCTCCTACTTCAATGACCATGGTATGGAACAGAGCTTCCTACTTCAATGACCATGGTATGGAACAGTTCCTCCTACT